>NC_080389.1:1164273-1372819 GCF_028751815.1 Salvia miltiorrhiza
AAAATAACAGATCTAATTATATATATATGTTTGTTCAAGTAGATAACCGACCTTATTATGTTATTCTTAAGTGATGGACTGGATGATTTTGTAGATGCAGATTTAGCAAGACCACCTTCACTTTCCAATTCAGCCAGGTTATTATCCGAATGACTTTTGGGCAGAAAAGCAAGTCACTTATCATAGGAGATGATTAATTGAAGAAGATATTATTATTTTGATTGGTCTATTAGTTAATTGTTTCGTAGTATTTTTATTGTTTGAAATCCTATCCTTCACCTTATTCCCTTAAAAAAAGGATTCATACATAAATATTAGTTAATTGTTTCGTAGCATTAGGAAATATTATTATTGAGTATTACTTACACTTTAGAAGGGGAAGATGATTTCCTATATATACTCCAACAGCAAATATCCATGTGATAATAATTGGGTGTCACAATTTTATGTTTGCTATATATATATATATATATATATATATATATATATATATATATATACACATATAGGGGAAGGCTAAAATAAGAACGCTTCTTAAAATATAAATTAGGAACAATTTTCAGCCCTTAGATCATCAAGATCTACGGTTGATTCATCACCTTGTTGGATAAATTCATGATCCTGAGTTCGAATCCCAAAGGCAGCAAAAAATTATTTTTCACAATTCATACATTTATACAGTTTATTCATACGTGTTATACATAAAATTCATGCATTTTTGCTGGTTCGTAATTCTTAAAATAAGGGTGGTTTATTGAATAACCGCCCCCTACACACACACACATATATATATATATATATATATATATATATATATATATGATTCAAACCTCAATATTATGGGTCAAAGGTAATAATGATAACATACCATTTGAGCGAGATATTGTGGTTCATGCTCATTCGGGTGAGAGACATAGAATAAAACATTATTATGGATGTTATGATCCATTGCAATATCCACTCCTTTTTCCAAGAGGCGAAACAGGTTGGCATCAAAACATCAAAAAGATAATTGCAACAACACCTTTCGTTCGTAACAATAATCTCAATACTACTTCATCACTATCAACAAGTATGAGTGCAGATGATATCATCTCCAGAGAAGAACAAGGTATTTATATTTTGCTAAGTTTTATATATAATTCTCATGTTAAAGTTATTTTCGATTGCTAGCTTATTTAAGTATTAAGTTATGAAAATTATTATATGGATTTATTATAAAACAAAACTTAACATTAATGTTATTATATATCATGAAACTATTAGACTTGCCAATGAAATTCTAATACATAAACAATTACGACGAAGACAAGGCATTAATTTGAATAAAATTGAAAGAGTAATGTGATGTTGACATCAACCACAACACCAATTGCACATAATAATATAGTTATTTTCAAGTAGAATAACTCCTGGAGTAACCTTGTAAACAGCTAAATGATATAAAAGCACAATTCATCTAACATATCTTTCTCCAGTGATAAAGATAAAATCACTAATTAATGACTCCCACTAACAAAACACTTGTGCATAACTTTTCCCCACTTAGCGATTACACCATAGTTGAATGCCAAATAAAGAAGGCTAAAACAAACAAAACCAACTTAATTCCAACACATATGATGATTTTAGTCCTAAACCGGGGAAAACATATAATAAGATCCACACCTTTCACAAGACAGAGGTAACATACCCTCTCAATATAATGTGCTTCACAGGCTCTACACACTTATGAATTAAGGTCACTAACATTTCTTGCTCCATAGCATTCTTGATGAACGGCTATTTGACATATATAAAATTAACAATGAAAAATCAATATCCTATTCATCACCTCAAGGAGTAATTTTGAAGAAAAGACACGTCTTTAAACAAAAACAAATGGAGCTAAGCTGCACAAATACCTAATAGAAATGATAATTTTGTTGAAGTCCCAATCTTCGACCCACCAACAAACTGCACACCTCTGTGTTGTCCACTTTGCACAAACAGGTACATAGTGCCTTATCATGTCAAAAATAGCCAAATTATAATTTATACTGCAGTGGATAGAGTAGAAGAGATATCTCAACAGTCAGCACATCATGAACATTAAAGAGAACCTTGTAGGAAATTAAGCAACTTCTGCTTCCGCACTTTAATAGAATGTTGTTTAATAGATTTAGCAGGAACAAGGCTACGTTCATGATACTCGGCCATTTGTAACATCTATAAAAGGAAAGAACTCAAGAACTGACATGTCATGGCAATTTCAATAACTACTAAATAAGCACATCTTCTATCAGCAATCACCTAAACTGGATATAGCATATACATACAGCTACAACCTTTTCAAATGTGCTCGAGGAAAATAGATAGAATACTAAAAGAAAGATTAGCTTCAAGAACACAACCATTGCTCGAGAGGTAGCAATGAGCCCTTCACCCTGACATTTTTTTTTTTTGTGAAAGCATATCTTCCTCCTTTCTGTAAAGCCAATGCATACACTTTAATTAGAACATTAAATAACATAAAGAAGATACTTCAGCTACTGCCATGTTTATATCATTACAGATACATAGCTCAACTTGGTAACTCTGACATTGTCTTCTCTCTTCAACTCTTTTTGATTTCAATAAATATTTTATGATGTATTCTTTCAATTTTACAGGTGTCAAGAGGCAAAATAATAAGAACGTATCATGTTGAGAATATATTTGCTATAAGCTACAAATCAGAAATACAAAAATATTGCAACAAATTACGACTGCCAAAGAACGCATCTCTGCCATCCTCAGCCGGAATCCTTGACGACCGAGTGCCCCTCCAACAACAGTACACATATTTTGCTCAGCCGGAATCCTCCGACGACCGAGTGCCCCTCCAACAACATTACACATATTTTGCTCATGTTTTTGTTTATCTCTCTCGAACGCACTTATTTTCCCTAAAGATGCGTATTTGTTAGAATATTTATTGTGTTTAACTTGAAGCTTTGTTTAGGTCTCGGACAATAGAGTTGTTTCATATTTTACTTGGGACATCATTACAGATCCATATATTAAAGTGTTAGAGAACTTGTTCATAACAAGAAACATAATCTGCCGAGGAAATTGGTTTTGATGTACCCTCAGAAAAAAAACTTGGTTTTGTTGTTTGATAAATTCTTCATGTTATTGTTTAGCAGACTTTGGAATAAATTTAGTGGGTTATAAATTTCATAATATATATATACTTCGGTTATTTAATTTAGTTGTTAGAATTTAGATGAATGCTACACAGATTTTATATAAACATACCTCAAGTAATCATGATACACAGAGTAAATATATATATTAATAATATATTAAATATTGGATCACAAAAAAATCACATATAGTTATTATATATAATAATTATTAGTACTCCCTCCGTCCCGGCCAAGACGCTACATTTACCTTTCGGCACGGGATTTAAGGAGTTGTAGATTAATGTTTTAAGTGTGTAATAATAAAGTGATAAAGTAGGAGAGAGAAAGTGATAAAGCAAGAAAGAGAAGGTAATAAAGTGATAAAGTAGGAGAGAGAAAGTAATAAAGTAAGAAAGAGAAGATAATAAAGTGATAAAGTAGGAAAGATAATGTAATAAAGAAATACTTAATTAGTGTTAATTAAGTGCTTAAATTCCCTTATTTTTTCCAAATATGGAAATGTAGCACCTTTGTTGGGACGGCCAAAAAAGGAATATGTAGCATCTTGAGCGGGACGGAGGGAGTATTATTTTACTTGTAAATAATTATGCATTGAGTCGTCATATAATTTTATAGTATATTTTAATATAGTTCTTAATATACTTGTTCCTCGTCGTCTTCTTTAATCTAACAAGTCTTTGTGAATTAAATGCAATGTAAAGAGATGAAAGCATTACAAAGTTAAACAATTATAAATTTATAGCGTTATTTGCATATTACTTGAAGATTTCATTATTATTTTTAATTGCAGAAATTATGTCGTCGATCGATTCAACACAAACAGTAAGAACTTTAGATACAAATCAAAGGTTCTCCTCAATACGATTGAAAGTTCTACGAATTGGACATGAAATAGTTTGTGGAATTAACTTAAGTACAAGGCTGAAGAAATTGATACTTATGGACAACGAGGTGAGTCTTATACAAAAATTTAAACTTACAAATATATTTCAAATGAATGTTTACATTTATGAACTTTGCAGGGTGTCCAAATTGGAGCAATAATGTTCAATGGAGATATAGATAATTTTGTCCGAAAATTTGAGGTGGATAAAACCTATTTAATCTCTAATGGAGAGGTTAGACAAGTTGATGGGCGATATATCCTAGCATACATCCTGAAAAAGAAATGATTCTCAAAAAGTACACTGTTGTGACCGAAACATTTGATAGTATTGATACGAAGATACAATACAATTTTGTTGAGTTCAAGGATATAGAATCAAAGTTTGACAAAAAAGAAGATTTCGGTAAGAGCATATATTTCAACATCTATATTTCAATTTTATTATTACTAATTAGAACATATATTTCATGTATATCATTTACATCTGTATATATACTGAGCAGATGTCTTTGGAACTTTGGTACGAGTTGAAAATAGTAAAATGGTACCAATGAAAACAACATCGGGTGCACATTCAAAAACAGTGAGAGACATAACTATCGTAAACAAAGAGTAAGTAATTTGTTTTTTATATGATGTCATTATTTGTTCATTTTTTTAATAAAATTCATAATTATTTAATCACTTTTAATTATTTTTAATGATACAGGAATCAATTTATGGAAATCAGTCTTTGGGAAGATATGGCCATAAATGAAGGAGATAAGCTACAAAAAGTTTTAGAGCAAAATCCAATTATTGTCATCACAAATATCGCTGCAAAAAAGTTTTTAGGTAAATCATGCACAACTAAAATTTTAATTTATATATTACCACCATTAATAACAAAATACATTTAATTTAGGGTTAATTGCCGGAAAAACCATATACTTTTTCGAATTTTGGTTTTTTCCCATGACAAAAAAAACCTGAACAGAAATCCATGAATTGGAAAATTTATGGCATTTTTCCCCCGCGTCCATTTTTTCCCCAAATTGAATCCGAGGTGGCAATCGGATTTCCAGCGCGTCATTGCCGGGAATTGAACGAGACGACGCCGTTTTAATAGTTGTTAAACGACGCCGTTTTATGGCTTTTTAACAAATCAATTACAAAATCTGAAGGTTAGGGTTCGGCTAAGCATAGTGTTCGTCGATTAGGGTTCGTCGAGCAAAATGTCCCAAAACCTAACTGGAAGCTCGAATTCAGGAGCTTTGCAACCGCCTGCACAATGTGGATGTGGAATACCAACCGTCCTTCGTGTATCTCACACCGAGAAATGGAAATGAAATGTTGGTTTTTAGATTTTAATGGCTCAAAATCTGGAGATGGAATGCCCTAAAAAATCTGGAAATGGTAAGCTCTGGCGGCAGGCATTGCTGAATCACTCTCTGCCTTGGGCAGCCAGAGCTGATTTGGTAAGCTCTGTGACGAGGGTTAGCTTTTTTCGTGGGTTAGCTTTCTATGACAGAGCTGTGGCGAGGGCTCTTTTGTGACAGAGCTGTGAGGAGGTGAGGTGGAAAATTAGGGGTTTAGGTGAGGTGGCAAATTAATGTTATGTGGCAGCCACGTTGGATTGGAGCTTCATCGGAGATCGCCGGAAAATGGACGCGGGGGAAAAATGCAATAAATTTTTCAATTCATGGATTTCTGTTCAGATTTTTTTTGTCATGGGAAAAAACCAAAATTCGAAAAAGTATATGGTTTTTCCGGCAATTAACCCTTTAATTTATATATATATATATTAGAACCATAAATAACAAAATACATTACATGTCAGGTGCTTTGCAATTGCAAAGCACAGTGAGATCCGTATTACAAACTTCACCAGAATGTCCAGAGATTAAACATATGGAGCAAAGGTATGGAATAAATAATGGAAACTGTTATTTTAATTTTATATTTTATATTTTATATTTTATTAATATAGTAATCCAATCAATCATTTAACTTGTCTTATTCTTATGTCGTGAATGCAGATCCTATGAAACTTATGATCCATTAAGGATAACAGCATAAAAAATGATTCAAAAAATGACAAATGCAAAGGAAGTGACGTTGAAAGACCTTAAAGAAAATCAGCATATGCTGGTGAAGGTACTACTACATAACAAATTGAACATGCATTCCCTATTCTCCTTCGCAGAATAATCTTTGCAAATGATTAGTTGCTTATTTCTTTTATTTTTCGTTGATCTATACTTATATATTAATTGAGATTTATTATTTTATTTATCACAATTTTCTATTTTGATCTTTCAGGAATCTTACTATTGTTTTATGGGAATAGTTCAAGAGGTCGAAAATAAAGCATCAATATGGTATAATTCCTGTAAAACGTGCTCAACATCATGCCCAAAGAATGCTGAAACTACAATATGCAAAAAATGCAATGAGGAGGTTGTTGAGACAACACCGAGGTAAAGACAATAGTACAAACACATAAAAATTTAATACAAAAATACATGTCATTAATATTAATATTTTTAACATACAATTCCAGGTTTAGAATAACCTTAAATGTCATACAAGGAGATTATGATGCAAATATTACAATGTTCGATGAGGTTGCAACAGTATATGTAGGATGCTCTGTGGATGAGTATATTTCATCAATCAGTCAAGTAAGTTTTAATTTTTTTCATCAATAGTCTTTGTCAAAATAACAAGTACTATCAATTTTTAAGAAATTTACTCATGATGATAATTTAAATATCTAATTTCATAGGATGAAAACGATTCTGCATTCTATAGACGTCTGGCCGCTCCAAATTCAACAGAAATACGGTTTATGACTACTATAAAGCATGCAAAACTTGATGATAGGGGAAAGCTAAATCTTATAGCAAGTGCAATCCAGAAGATAGAATGTGACCCGATGAATGCTGTAACGAAGTCGATGGTAACATCAATTGAAGAAACAAAAGATCATGAAGAAGGAAGGGAATAAATAGTTAAGAAGGCACCCAAGACAAAACAAAAAAAGGGAAAGAAAAAAATAGGCAAGAAGGCCATGTCAAATGAAGTGGGAGAAATCAAAACAACATCTAAAAAGACCAAGCAAACTGGAGCGGTGGAGTTACAAGTGCAGCCTCATGAAGTGCAAGGAAGGGGAAAACAAAAAATCACAAAAAAAGTTCTTGATGATTATATTGACATTACAAGCGATGAAGATGAAGATGATGATGATTGCACATTGAATAATTTTATCTCTGAAAGCAAAAATAAGAGAAAGAAATTTTCTCCACCCATCAAAGTCAAAGTAGAGAAGATTTGATGTGAATATAGATTCACATTTAATAGTTTAGACTAATTAGTAGTTGACGTATTTGCTTTTACTTTTTAATTTTTTACATACAAGCAATATTTGACTTTTTAAAATTAAATAGGTATATCAAATTTTATTCACAATCATTTTTATAATTATATTTTGAGTATTGCATTAAATATGATGTTAACTTTTAGCATAATATTATACTATCAAGCATAACACGTGCGTTGCACGTTTCC
Source organism: Salvia miltiorrhiza (assembly GCF_028751815.1). NCBI lineage: Eukaryota > Viridiplantae > Streptophyta > Magnoliopsida > Lamiales > Lamiaceae > Salvia > Salvia miltiorrhiza. The sequence continues at coordinate 1,171,879 of NC_080389.1, forward strand.
TCTACTAGTTTAAATAAAGAACACACTAATCTTTGTCTGTTGGTTGATCGTGTTCTTGAAAATACTATACACAAATTACTGCTTTATTGCTTTTGATAAGAAGGATATCATTTTCACAAATAAAATACTATACAGAAACTACATTTGCAATATAACAATGGAAAATTATACAGCAATAATCTTACTTTACTTCACATAAAGGTAGCAATTTCACTTCTTTAATGGATTTGTTAGGATTCGGCACTACAGTATGTCTTCTGCTTTCATAATTGATGGTGTTCTTGGAAATTTTATAATCTAATCTACTTTCTTCCTTTTTTCTTCTAGATCACATTAGAAAAATGAAAAATCAATCAAGCAAAACCACTTTTTTGGATGCCACAACTTTTCAAAATGATCTGTATTGTCATTTTCACAAAAAATACTCGATGAATACTGATCATCATCAATCCTGCTGTTGTTAGACTTCCTTCATTTCATTTCCCAAAAACTAAAACAAAAGAAACCAAAAATTGTTCCTGAGAGATGGCCTATGCTGCTCTTGTCTCCCTCACAAACACCATAGATCGATTCCTTAACAGCAATCTATATTCCATCTCTGTTGAAGAAAAACAACAAATTACATCTCTCCTTGATTATGTTACTCCCTTTCAAGACTTCCTCGATAAATTTCCAGACAAATTCAAGAGTTTGGAAGGGCGAATGAGGGAAGTGGCAAATGAAGCAGAAGATATCTTAGAATATCTTGTGTTGGAAAAGGTTTTCTTGTCTTCTGATGAAGAGTCTGAATTACACGATGAACTCGACCGAGGCACTGTGATTAAGGATATTAATTTGAAGATGGAAAACATGTGGAAGACAAATGTAGCAGACAACAGTTTGAAAGTCCGAATTCGCAACGTAGTAAATGAAGCAAAAAAAATCAACTGCTTCTTAGAGTGGGAGACAAATCACATTCGTTTCAGAGACAAGAGGAGATTTTTACCAGCCGAGTTCGCTATGTTCAAGTCCAGATTCCACTTCATAAACCACTTGAAAAAGATGGGAAGTGAAATTGACTCGATCATGGCGGAGGCAACTGCCGTGAAGAATAACAACAGCGACAAGGCTGCTTCCTCATCTGGACTTGCACCGCCCGACAGGGTTAGTGATGATGAGAAGCAGGAGGAAGAGGAGACTGAATGCTATCGAAGTTCAAAACACGAACTCCAGATGGAAAGGGTGATGGAGGAGATTGCTTTGATTGCTGCACAAGTGAAGGAAATCAAGGATAGCTCCAGCAGCAAAGACGTTGAACGCGGTGGTGCTGATACTTCTGCTGCTCCTACTTCATCATCAACTGATCCATCCATCCACAAAGATTCCATGGTTGGTTTTGAAGATTATGTGTTAGACGTGAAGGATCGCCTCTGTGGAGAGCCATCCCGACTCCAAGTCATCCCAATCTGTGGTATGGGTGGCATCGGCAAAACTACTCTTGCCAGGAACGTTTATGATGATCCATTAACGGTGGGCCATTTTGTGATTCGTGTTTGGGTCACAATATCACAAGATTACAGTGCACAGAGAATTCTTTCTAGCCTTCTGGAGTCCTTGAAAGAATACAACACTGGTAGATTGGGACAAAGTGATGATGAAAAAGTGCACAAAATTTTAATGGGGAGGAGATATTTAGTTGTGATGGATGATATGTGGAGTGGTGAGGCATGGGATGTCGTCAGAAGGGTATTTCCTGATGATGGCAACGGAAGCCGTGTTGTGAGGTGGCTTCTTATCCGGATCCTTCGAACAGGCTTCATGAGATAAGCCTGTTGAACGCAGAGCAGAGCTGGAATTTGTTGAAGCATAAGGTGTTTGCAGATAAAGAATGTCCTTCCAATTTAGAAGATATTGGGAAGGAGATTTCAAGAAGCTGCAAAGGATTGCCCCTAGCGATTGTGGTGATTGCGGGGCTTCTATCCACAGTAAGTAGGAATCCATCTCCATGGCAGGAGATTGCAGAAAAGGTGAAGTCTGCAGAAACTGCAGAGCATGACCAAATCGAGGAGATACTATCTTTGAGCTACGTCGAATTACCTCAATATTTGAGGCCATGTTTCTTGTACATGGGTTCCTTCCCGGAAGATGATGAGATCCATGTTGTGAAACTCATGAGGTTGTGGGTAGCTGAGGGCTTTGTGAAGTTTTCAATCAACTCGAACAACTTTGAAGAGGTGGCGGAAGAGTGTTTAGATGAACTCGTGAAGAGAAACCTTGTTTTGGTCACAAAGAGGAAATCTGATGGCAGAATCAAAAGCTGCAGCCTCCATGATATGATGAGGGACTTGTGCATAAGAAAAGCGCATGAAAGTCAGTTTTTCTTGAATCTGATGGATAAGCATGTTGAAAAGGAGCATTTTACAGAAAGGATAAAGAATCAGCGCTGCGTAAGCATTGATTCGTATCATCTAAGATACCTTTCAGACGATGATGATTCAACCATCCATTCCATCAGATGCTCGAAATATGATTTAGTGAAACTGAACTTTGTCAAGGGTGTGAGGTTGCTGAGGGTGTTGGATACGGTACCTGCTGACGTGGAGAGCTCACCATCAGTGCATCAACTATGTGAGTTATTTCATTTAAGATATCTTGCTATTAACTATATGGAATCTATTCCTAATGGATTATCGATGCTTAAGAATCTGCAAACCTTAATCATTGATAGAGAAAGGCGACAAAAAATCATGGTTGGAATAGTTTGTATTCTTGTGTTGGGTTGGGACACTCCACAATTAAGACATGTTCACTTTCACGGCACAATCTGTTTTGAGGATCCAAATGAAACAACTCTCTCTCTAGAAAGCCTACAAACACTGTCCCATGTGTCACATAGGAATTGCACTGAAAGGATCTTGAAAAAGATCCCAAACCTTAAAAAGTTGAAGATTGATTGTTCTTTGGGTCATCATGAAGATGCAGCTTGTTTGAATGATCTGGTACATCTACACCAGCTCGAGAATTTGGAAGTAAATGCTGGTGGACGGTTTGGATCTCGGCCAAAGCACTACAAGATTTCTTATCCTAGCATGCTGAAAAAGTTGAGTTTGATTGATTTGAGTCTTCCTTGGAGCCACATGATTGTTGTTGGTTCATTGCCAAATCTACAAGTACTTAAACTACAAAGTTGTACTTGGGTCGATGGTGACACATGGGAAACAATCGAAGGAGCATTCCCAGCGTTGGAAGTTCTTCTAATTGGAGGTTCAGGGTTGGAGAATTGGATAACTGAAAGTAGCCATTTCCCCAAACTCAAACGGCTACTGCTTCGTTCTTGTTGGGATCTCAATGGGATTCCAAATGATATTGGAGACATTTCAACTCTTGAACTCATTGAGGTTACTGGAAAAGTGAAAGAGTCTCTAATGGAGTCGGTTGAATTGATACGAGAGGAGCAAGAAGAATATGGAAACAACATTGAAGTTGTCTGCAGTGCTAAGTCCTTAAGATATGGATTTGGATTTGGATAAGGTACTGCCTTTCATCCCTTGAATTTGCTATTGGTCACAACTTTCCAAACTTAGTTTTTATATGATAAGATACATCAAGTAATTAAATTAACTATTGTTTGCTACATGCATCTTATCCTGTTTTTATTCAATTTTGGTTATTTCACAGCCGGTGTTATGTGTGTTTTGTTGGCCGATCATCGGGTTTCAAGCTTTCAGAGTTTTGAGTCGATGATGACGATGACAAAAACATGATGATGTATCTTTCTCATGATTCAGATTGAAGAAGAAAAGAGGATGGGAATGTGTTCTCATATTGAAGAGGTCCTCTTAAGCAATGAAGTTTGGAACTTGTTTTGATTTGTTAGAAGTTTTTTTCGCATGTGAGTGGATAATGTTTTGAAGAGTGATAGCATTGTGTCCTTTATCATGTGTATATGTCTATGTTTTTATGAAGAATGTTGATATTTCATCGTTAGTTTCTTTTTTCCAAGATACTTGGTTGCCATTCAATCAACTAGGTCACTCATACAAGAAAAAGTGATCCATAAAAATCACAAAATAGGTGTTAAAATGAGACGAAGTTAGAAATATCCCTAAAGCTTATGAATGAAGATCAAGTCAGGGAGCCAAAAACAGAGGCAATTGCTGAAGTAGAGGGAAGCAAGCGAGGGTCATCGAATGAGTTAGATAGGAAAGAATTAGATAGGAAGAGAGAGAGATAAGTTAGAGGGAGGCGGATGAAGATAAAGTTAATTCTCATTGATTTTCCAAAACCTAGCAACCAAAGCTCACATAAAAGTCATAGTCGTCACCTACTGGAATAGAAAAATTATAAAATAAAAGCAACAATAATAAACAGCGTTTTCTCACAAAAACGCTTCTCACATCACAGCAACAATGACTTGAATTAATTTCCTTCGTCAACAAGCGAAAGAGACATAAAAATTCCATCTTTATTGTTCTCCACAAAAATCCTCAATTTCTCCATACTCCCCTTCTTCTCGTCCATTTTCTCGACGTTGTTCACAACAAATACTCGATGAATCATGATCATTATCAATCCTTCATTTAATTTTCCCAAAAAATAAAACAAAAGAAACCAAAAATTGTTCCTGAGAGATGGCCTATGCTGCTCTTGTCTCCCTCACAAACACCATAGACCAATTCCTAAACAGCAATCTATATTCCATCTCTGTTGAAGAAAAACAACAAATTACATCTCTCCTTGAGTATGTTACTCCCTTTCAAGACTTCCTCGACAAATTTCCAGACAAGTTCAAGATTTTGGAAGAGCGAATGAGAGAAGTGGCAAATGAAGCAGAAGATATCTTAGAATATCTTGTGCTGGAAAAGGTTTTCTTCTCTTCTGATGAAGCGTCTGAACTCCATGATGAACTCGACCTGGACACTATGATCAAGGATACTAGTTTGAAGCTGAAAAAAATGTTCAAGGAGTGTGGCCAAGATTTTCCAGACGACAAAGCTACAGACAACAGTTTGAAAGGCCGAATTCGTGATATAGTAAGTGCAGCAAAGAAAATCTGCAGGTTTTTAGAGTGGGAGAGAAATCGCAATCGTTTCAGAGACAAGTGGAGATTTTTACCAGCCGAGTATGTGTTCAAGTCCAGACTCCAGCTCATAAACCACTTGAAAAAGATGGGAAATGAAACTGATTCGATCATGGCGGAGGCAATTGCCCTGAAGAATAACAACAGCGACATGGCTGCTTCCTCATCTGGACTTGCACCGCCCGACAGGGTTAGTGATGATGAGAAGCAGGAGGAAGAGGAGACTGAATGCTATCGAAGTTCAAAACACGAACTCCAGATGGAAAGGGTGATGGGGGAGATTGCTTTGATTGCTGCACAAGTGAAGGAAATCAAGGATAGCTCCAGCAGCAAAGACGTTGAACGTGGTGGTGATGATACTTCTGCTGCTCCTAGTTCATCATCAACTGATCCATCCATCCACAAAGATTCCATGGTTGGTTTTGAAGATTATGTGTTAGACGTGAAGGATCGCCTCTGTGGAGAGCCATCCCGACTCCAAGTCATCCCAATCTGTGGTATGGTTGTGGGTAGCTGAGGGCTTTCTGAAATTTTCAATCAACTCCAAGAGCTTTGAAGAGGCGGCGGAAGAGTGTTTAGATGAACTCGTCAAGAGAAATCTTGTTTTGGTCAGAAAGAGGAAGTCTGATGGCAGAATCAAAAGCTGCAGCCTCCATGATCTGATGAGGGACTTGTGCATAAGAAAAGCTCATGAAAGTAAGTTTTTCTTGAATCTGATGGATAAGCATGTTGAAAAGAAGCAATTTACAGAAAGGATGAAGAATCAACGCCGCGTAAGCATTAATTCTTCTCACCTAAGATACCTTTCAAGTGATGATGATTCAACGATCCATTCCATCAGATGCTCGAAATACCATTTAGTGAAACTGGACTTTGTCAAGAGTGTGAGGCTGCTGAGGGTGTTGGATACAGTACCCGCTGACGTGGAGAGCTCGCCATCGCTGCATCAATTATGTGAGTTATTTTATTTAAGATACCTTTGCTGTTAACTATATGGAATCTATTCCTAAGGGATTATCGATGCTTAAGAATCTGCAAACCTTAATCCTCGGAAAAGAAAGACGACACATATTCGGTGTTGGAGTAGTTGATTATCTTGTTTTGAGTTGGGACACGCCGCAATTAAGACATGTTCACTTTCACGGCACAATCTATTTTGAGGATCCAAGTGAAACAACTATCTCTCTAGGAAGCCTACAAACACTTTCCTATGTGTCACATTCGAGTTGCACAGAAAGGATCTTTTTCCTTGGAGCCACATGATTCTTGTTGGTTCATTGAAAAATCTACATCTTCTTAAACTAAAAAGTTGTACTTGGGTCGATGGTGATACATGGGAAACAAGCGAAGAAGCATTCCTAGCGTTGGAAGTTCTTCTAATTGAAGATCCAGGGTTTAAGAATTGGATAACTGAAAGTAGCCATTTCCCCAAACTCAAACGGCTACTGCTTCGTTCTTGTTGGAATCTCAATGGGATTCCAAATGATATTGGAGACATTTCAACTCTTGAACTCATTGAGGTTACTGGAAAAGTGAAAGAGTCTCTAATGGAGTCGGTTGAATTGATACGAGAGGAGCAAGAAGAATATGGAAACAACATCCTTCAAGTTGTTTGCAGTGCTGAGTCCTAAAGATGTGGATTTGGATAAGGTACTGCCTTTCATCCCTTGAATTTTCTATTGGTCACAACTTTCCAAACTTAGCTTTTATATGATAAGATACAACTTGTAATTACACTAACTATTCTTTGTGATTGGGCGTATTTATACGCATTTATTTGGGGGATTTTAGTATGATTTTTGTGCTTAATTCGTGTTAAATATCATCTTTAGGATATGATTATGATCTTATATGTATTTTGATGGTATTTGATAGGTTTTGGACACTACTACAAAAACGCTCATAGATAACGGATAAAATCCGTTATCTATGACCCCAAAAAACCGATAAGTATAGTGGTGATATCTATGATACAGTCATACATAACGGTTTTTTTACCGTTATGTATAATAGTATAGATAACGGTACGATGCTCATACGTAACGGTACATAACCGTTATCTATAATAGTTATACATAACGGTTTTTCACCGTTATGTATTAAGATTTTATCGTTATGTATTAGAATTTTTTTTTATTTTTTACCATCATAGTTAACAGTTTTTTGTACTTTTTATAACGATTTAAGCCGTTATCTTTGTAAGACATACATAACGGTAGGAACCGTTATGTTTTAATATTTTTACCGTTATGTATTAGAGATATATTTATTTTTTTGTCATCATAGTTAACAGTTTTTTGTACTTTTTATAACGGTTTTAACCGTTATCTTTATTATTTAATATTTAATATATTTTTTAAAATTTTATGTTATTTATCTCAAGAAATAAATAAATAACTTATAAACAATAAAATGATAAAATCATCAATAACATGTATTATATATAATACAAAACATTCATACATTATCATCCAAAACCTTCATACATAATGTTTTGAGCCTAACTCAAAAAAAAAAGAAAAAAAAAAAGAAGAAACTTCACAGAAGCACCTTCATGCTCCAACTTTGATGAGTTTCAGCAGCTCAACAACTTGTCATTTGTTACTCTTCTTTTCTGGAAAGAATAACAAATGCAGCAATCAGAAAAAGAAAAGAAAACAATAGGAAAAAAAAAAGTTGAGATGTTTAAGTTGAACTAATATTGCAAAAAAAATTGGTAGTTGAGAATTGAGATCGAGGGCTAACCTGTAAGACTAGGTAGCATGTTTTGCCAGTTGAACAATGGTCACAGCGCTGAATATGCTTCTACAATTAACAAAAGAAATTTTAAAGGACAAAAAGATCCAAAAAAACATAGATTAAAATAAATTTCAACCTTTTTCAACAGAGCTGGACCCAACAAGACAGTAATGCATTATATAACCAATTTTATTTTAATAAGAAACCAAACTAGCAAGAAACTACAATTTACAAGTATCATCTAGTTATTCTTCACTTATAGTAATGACGCTTTAGTACTAATACGTAATAATATCAATAGTGTTTGCAGTTCTTCCCTAAATCCCTAATAGGCAGTGTTCTTTTCTTTGTAAGCCGTCAAAGTAGAAAGACTCAAACAAGAAGAAAATGGAATTGTCAGTTTTAAAAACAACGAACCTAACAAATTTGTGCTCCAAAAAAAGCATTTGCAGTAAGATGAAGTACTATAACGCAATATATTATTAGGAATCTGTATAGCAACCACGAATCATCCATAGAAGAAATTGAAAACGTAAGCAAAGATGACGTACAATAAGGCGGCCGAAGATCCAACCAAGGCGCAAACCATATAGCTTTGCGTGGTGATCTGTGGATAGAATTGACAGAAACAAGTAACATCAGCGGCAAAAAGGAAAGAAAAAACTTGCGGAAATACATAGACATAAAAAAATATCTCTTCAAGATCAAATCAAATCTTTATATCATCCATATCAATTTTATTGATTTCAAAGTCAGAATTTAATGAGATTCTCTTCAAGATTGAATCTTTGCACTTCAAAAATGCCTATAAATCTACAACTAACATTTACCCAAACATAAGTCCTATGAACCGAAAACATTCATCCATATTCCACAATCAGTAGAAAAAATCTAGGCCAATACTAAATCTGAAGTCTCAATCTCGAACCACAGGATGCCAAGAAACCATCAATGAATCCTAAAATTGAGCACACTGGCAATATTTCTTCACATATTACACACAGTACAGCAACATCGAGAAAAATTGGAACAAAAATGAAAGAAATAGGAAGCGGTAAAATCAGAATTCACAAGAGAACACCTGGTAAGGCAATCGCCAAGCTTCAGATTTAGAAAAACACATGTCATCCAGAGCATCGCTCCGGCACCACCTGACTTGGTGTTCTGGCTGCATTCGGATCTGGACTCCATTTCACCGTAGTCACGTTTCGGGTTGACCCGATTAGGGTTCCTACTTTTGGCGTCGGAGGCTCTGCTGTTCAACCAGGGACAGGAGGTCCCGACGAAGGCGTCGCTGCCGGAAATTGAAGCTAGGGCGCGACGGCGGCGGCCTTCCCGCCGTGCGGTCGACAGGAATCGACGGGGAGATGGCTGTAGATTATAGATCTAGGATTTTCAGGCGCGGTGTGGTGTGCGTGCGTGCTCTATGGTTGAGTCAGAGAGAGAGGGGATTGAGAGGGAGACGAGGGAAATGCGACGAGCTTGGTGTCTATCGTTGCTGCGGCCGCAGAGGACAGAGGGAAGGCGTGCTTCTATGGCCGGAGTTGAGAGAGAGAGAAAGCTGGGGAGATGAAGGACGAGAGAGGGAGAGAAGGGGGTTAAGGCAGGGATTTAGGGTTTTATTTTCATAATATTATTAAATTTAAAAATAAATATAATACATAACAGTTTTGAGACGTTCATATATAACGGTTAAAACAACCGTTATAAAAAGACGCTCATACATAACGGTTGGCTTAACGGTTTGGTAATACCGTTATGTATGCAACTAATAGATAACGCTCATACATAACGGATTCACTAAAACCGTTATCTATTTTCATGGACAACAGTACATAGATAACGGTTTTTTGTCAAAACCGTTATCTTTTCAAAAAATGCGCTCATACATAACGGTTTTTAAAAAAAACCGTTATGTATGAAGTGTTATGTATGTGTAATTTTGTAGTAGTGGGAGAAAATGTGATACACTCAGCCCAAGCTCTAGTTTAGTCCACTTATGCTCAGCCCATAGCCCATTAGGTTATCATTATGAATGATATAAATATTGTAATATCTAAGTTCACTCAACAATGAATGAATATTTTGGTTTATAGGTATCAAATCTCTCTCTTCTCTCTTGATTTCTGGAGTCTGAGCTATTCGAATTGCTCCACCATTGATACGGATCGTATCAATTGGTGCTTTCATTGAGAGTTTCTCTCTTTGAATATCCCATTTTTATCACAAAAAAAAAAGAGATGTCAAGATCTGAAATATGTGCTGCCATGGAAGAGCTTCACACCTCCATCTACAGCTTGCAACCTTCCATTTACGCCAATTTGCAAGCCACAAACCCATTCCCTCTATCACCAACTGCGGCTCCAGATTCCTCCCTGTTTCCATCTCCTTCCACACCAGCCCATTACCCACCAAAATTGTTTTCCCCAATCCTACATACAACTAACTCCATCTCACTTCTTCCCATTCGCCGTCTAAGCCGATCTGAAATCGAAGCTAAAAATGACCTCGGGTTGTGTTACAATTGTGACCAAACCTGGTCCGATACCCATCGATGCCGCAGCAAATTCTTGATTATGTTCGGCAATGACGACGAGGATGACTCCGGCGATCCTAAATCTCCAGATTTCATGGCTGGAGTTGAAGCTACGGTGGAGGATTTCTCAAGTCCTTCACCATTCCCAACCACTCACAGCTCCTCTCCGATTTCCTCGCTGACGGCACCCCCCGCCACCACCGTTACTCCAAATACGCAACCCGACTCATCTCCATCTCCTCCTGTACCACCGACACCGACCACTCCTGCATCGCCTAGCCCAACAGATCTGCCCTTTACTGATATTCCACCCCATCTACCTTCCCAAGCCTTCCCACTTCACTTTGTTCTGCATCTGCCCACGCCACCGCCCACTCCTCCACCGCCAATACCACCTCCACCCACCGAGCCACCCCCAGCAGACTTTCTGCCTTCACCTGTAATACTACCACCACCACCAATAACTCCTCCAGTGAGTCATCTGCCAACCCTCTCCCCACTCAATCAGTCACCACCATCTTCGACTCTTCCTTGCCAAAACAAAAAATTACTCCTTCTGGGTTATGGAGACGAAGACCTTGATTCACCGGGCAACCCTATTTCGACAGTCGACAATGAGGTTATTGAGGGTGAAATCCCGCCGTTGAGGTTACCGATAATTTCAATTAATCTGTGGCGAGCCAGGGTTTCTCATGACTCGTTGAATCAGTTGTTTCAGATTCCTATTGGGCCCAAGTCTAAGAATGAAGAGCCCAACCCAATCAATATATTTGGGCCCAATATGAGTGGCCCTAAAGCTTTGATTGTGGCTGCCCACAGCCCAAGTGCCCAGGCTCGTCTCCGTCAATTTCTCCGAGATTATAAAATTGGGGTTCTTCCACGGCCTCAAGGTTTGTCTCTGCTATTAACCACGCCACATCACGCCGTCGACATCAAGGAGAAGGATCGTGGACTTGGTCAAGAAGTCCAGCTATGTGGCGAACCGCCGCCGGATCTCGTGGGCACGCCTAGCTGATCCGCATCAGTTTTTAGCCGGAACTTTTGTCGAGCACATGATGAGCGTAGTTTATCAAGCTTCTTAGTTGATTTTCAGTCGGAGCTTTTATAAAGAAGTTGTCGGGCAGTTGTCATTTCGGCTCTATTTAGTTTCGTTTTTGCAATTAGTGGGCCGAATCTTGTACTCCCATCACCATTTTTCGTAGCTTCACCTTGAGGACAAGGTGATTGTGAAGGAGTAGGGAATGATACACTCAGCCCAAGCTCTAGTTTAGTCCACTTATGCTCAGCCCATAGCCCATTAGGTTATCATTATGAATGATATAAATATTGTAATATCTAAGTTCACTCAACAATGAATGAATATTTTGGTTTATAGTTATCAAATCTCTCTCTTCTCTCTTGATTTCTGGAGTCTGAGCTGCTCGAATTGCTCCACCATTGATACGGATCGTATCAAAATGATTGATTTTGAGAAGAGTTTTGAAGTGAGAAGCTGTGTGAAGAGGAAGCTGCGCACGTATGCCATGCGATGTACCCATTCTGCCTGGACGTGGTCTGAATCCAAGCAATTATGATGAAAGTGCCGAGAAGAAAGGAATGTTGGGCTGCCATGTTTGATTTGGGCTGAATTAATTCCTCTTTTTGATTAAAAGCCTTATGCGCCACTGTTCCTTTAGCTTTTAATTAGATTAGTTTGTTTTTGGGCTTTCACGCCACTTAATTAGATTAGTTATTATTATTAGGATAGACTTTTGTTTTTGGTGGCCATGTTCTGCGCCACTTAGTTTAGGTTAGTCTTATTTTATTTTTCTTAGGGGGGTGTATTCGTTGTGGAATTTGATGGATTTCTATGGATTTTAAAAGTCTGGGTGTATTCGTTCAAGACTTTTAAAAGTCTGCAGAAATCAGGGTGTATTCGTTCAAAACTTTTAAAAGTTCATATAAATCTGGGTGTATTCGTTCCAGACTTTTTAAAATCCATACAAATGTAGGTGTATTCGTTATTCCATTGACTTAAAATCCGGAATGACTTTCATGGATTTCATCCAAAAAATACACACGACGAAATCCGGCCAAGAACCACGAGAATTGAAATCCATGAAGTTTTAAGCGAGCGCTGAGTTCCAACGCCCGCGGCCAAGAAGCCAGCGAGCGCCGGAACTCAGCCATCGTTGAGAGTGTCCAGCCCATGCTGGGTTTGAGCGGTCGCTGAGAATTAACATTCCTTCATCGAGGTACTCTGAAATTACAAAACAATGAGATGTGTATAAACCCCACAAAATCACCTAATAAACGCAGCCAAAGAGTAAAACTATAGTTAACACCATCGAAAGTGATCCCATCACTGCCATAGTCCCAATCAACCCATAATATGTCACCATCCCAATCACAGCTTAATTATTTAGTGCGTTCAGCATTAAAATGCTCTAATCCCAATTTCCTTGCAGGTTTTTATATTTGGGCATCGTTCAAGTAAACAGTCAAGCTTCAGCCTCCACAATATATATATATATATATATATATATATAGGGTGCGGTTATTCAATAAACCACCCTTATTTTAAGAATTACGAACCAGCAAAAATGCATGAATTTTATGTATAACCCGCATGAATAAACTGTATAAAGGTATGAATATAAAAAAAAAAATTTGCTACCTTTGGGATTCGAACTCATGACCATGAATATATCCAACAAGGTGATGAATCAACCGTAGATCTTGATGATCTAAGGGCTGAAAATGGTTCTTAATTTATATTTTAATAAACGTTCTTATTTTAGTCTTCCCCTATATATATATATATATATATATATATACACATACTGTCAAGCTTCTACCAAAACTCACAACTACTAACACCTGTTTTATACTGTCGCTGGGTTTCCAGCGGTCGCTGGAACTCAGCGGTCGCTGGGTTTCTTCTAGCGGGCGCTGGTTCTCCGCGGACGCTGGTTTCATGGAATTCAATTCCAAATTATCCCGTAAAGTCTTCGAAAATCAGTGAAAATCGGGGTAAAATCCAACCACGAATTCTTTGAAAGTCGTCTGAAATCTATGTGAATTCCATGGAATTTAAATTCCATGGACTTTTTAAAGTCTGTGAAAATCCGCAACGAATACACCCCCCTTAGTTACATATATATATATATATATGAGAAGTCAGCGCATATTTGGAAGATAACACATTCCAGCCGCAACTTTTGAGAGCAGACATTGGACGAAACCTTGGAGCTTTTCAATTCAGTTTATTTCTTTCATCAAATTTCGTGTATTTATTTATTTATTTGTTTTGTTTAATTATTATGTTTTCTAGTTAAATTCGTTTATTCCGGCAACGATTAGGGAAGCACTAGCGAAATTATTCTGTGAGATTTAATTGTTCTTATACTTTATTTTATGCTTGCATCTGCAATTCTCCATGTTTAATGATATTAATTATTTTAATCCATTAGATAGTTGCAAATATTTATTGGGTTAGAATTAATTCTATAGCCAATTGAACCGGCCATCCGTAATTGTGGTTTAGGTTTGATTAGTGGTAAATTGACACATCAAGGTCAAGGGAAAAACAGTCTTAATTCAATAATCCTGCGTCAGAGTTTATTGGTTTTGAATCGGGTTTCTCTAGATATTAATGCTGTCGGCTCATTAAACCTATAGAGCGTCTCTTACGGTTGTCAGTCGATTAGGGTAGTAATTAGTGAAGCGTCTTCCTGGTTACCGAATAATTAAGGAGAAATAAGATCACGTCAGAAGCGTCTTCGGTGGTTATAACTAGTTTGTTGGCATGATTTAAAGTAATTTTTGCATCAATGATCAGAATAATTAAGCTAGGGTGGGCTTAATTGATTGCTAGAATTCTTTTATTAATTGTTGGAATTTTTATTCATCTTTTGGTTAATTGGAAAAATTGGTTTATTTGGGTTTTATTTATTTAATTTTAAGTTTAGTATTTTCTATAGTTAAATCTCAAATTTCGTGGTTCTTTGCAGGCTTTAATTGGAGAAATTCTCGCCAGTCCCTTGGGAGACGATCTTGCTTACTGCTGTCTGCGCAGTGTGGGCATACCAGCTGACTGCCGGATATTTTTGGTGTAAAACGACACACCACTTTGCTACATGCATCTTATCCGATTTTTATTCATTTTTGGTTATTTCACAGCCGGTGTTATGTGTGTTTTGTTGGCCGATCATCGGGTTTCAAGCTTTCAGAGTTTTGAGTTGATGATGAAGATGACAAAAACACGCTGATGTATCTTTCTCATGATTCAGATTGAAGAAGAAAAGAGGATGGGAATGTGTTCTCATATTGAAGAGGTCCTCTTAAGCAATGGAGTTTGAAACTTGTTTTGATTTGTTAGAAGTTTGTTTCGCATGTGAGTGGATGATGTTTTGAAGAGTGATAACAATGTCTATGTTTTTATGAAGAATGTTGATCTTTCATAGTTAGTTTCTTTGTTCCAAGATACTTGGTTGCCATTCAATCAACTAGGTGACTCATACAAGAAAAAAGTTGTCCATAAAAATCACAAAATAGGTGTTAAAATGAGACAAAGTTAGAAATATCCCAAAACCTTATGAATGAAGATTGAGTCAGGGAGAACTAAACAGAGGTGATTGCTGAAATCGAGGGAAACAAGCAAGGGTCATCTAATGAGTTTTCATACTTTAGTTGATAATATTATACATGTTGAAGCTTAATTAAATCATCTACTTGAGGTTTTAGGCTTAATCGTCTCTATCTAAGCATGTTGAGAATATGGTATGATATTGATATTATATTATAGGAATGATTTCTAAGTAATCAAGTCACAAAATATGAAGCAGTTGATAGGAATGTATTTGTGTGTGACTAATATGATATTAATTGTATTAACAATGTAAAGGATACCATTTTCACACAACAATACTATACACAAAGTAGAACATTTGCACAAGAAAAATAATTGATTGCACAACTTTGCTTGCTCTTTCTTTTTCTTAGCCTTTAGGTGAGTCGGATGTTACAATAATCTTACTTTACTTCACATAAAGGTAGCAATTTCACTTCTTTAATGGATTTGTTAGGATTCGGCAACTACAGTATGTCTTCTGCTTTCATAATTGATGGTGTTCTTGGAAATATTATAATCTAATCTACTTTCTTCCTTTTTTCTTCTAGATCTCATTAGAAAAATGAAAAATCAATCAAGCAAAAGCCACTTTTTTGGATAACACAACTATTAAAAATGATCTGCATTGTCATTTTCACAAAAAATACTCGATGAATACTGATCATCATCAATCCTGCTGTGTATGCTGTGTTCAAGTCCAGACTCCAGCTCATAAACCACTTGAAAAATATGGGAAGTGAAATTGACTCGATCATGGCGGAGGCAACTGCCGTGAAGAATAACAAGAGCGACAAGGCTGCTTCCTCATCTGGACTTGCACCGCCCGACAAGGTTAGTGATGATAAGATATTAAGTTGTGATGGATGATATGTGGAGTGGTGAGGTGAGATTTGTGATAAATTAATTTATTAGTAAAATAAAAAAGAAAGCCATGATCCTTAGAAGAAGGAAGAGAGAGATATTGAAAATTACTCACTCAAGTTAGTATTCCCACAATTGAATTCCTCATCACATCAAACTACCATTCGACTACAAGAAAGTTGGGAGTTGCCAAGCTCTGCAGTTCTTGGCTGACGTTGGATGACCTAACTAGAACATGAATGGATGGGTCCCCTTGTAATTCCTCCTGTTCCTCTACTATCTTCTTCAAAGACATAGCCATTGATTCACTGCAATTGAACAATCTAATTGATTTGAGTGTTGGTATTTCTCCAATTTCTGTAGGGAACTCCTCCAACGACCCCATGTACGAGAGATGAAGTTGCTCAAGGCATGGCAAGCAGTAGCCCTCTAACGTCCAACATTCCATATCCCCACACTCCCACAAACTCAAGTATTTGAGGCTCGGGAATTGGCCTTCAACTATTTCCCAACTGCGTGTTGCAAACTGCCCATAACACAGTGTGAGCTTCTCTAGAAGTGGTAATGAATCTATCTTTTCCAGAATTTCCTCCAAATGGAAGTTTTCGCATCGAATATACAGCTTCTTGAGTGAGTGCGGGAATTGAAGCTAATACTCTGCAGATACTCAACACCTCCATCTTCAATAAAGCACCTCAAGCTTTCCAGCTTACTCAGACATTGAAGATAGCTGAGGCACTTCACTCTGTCCATTACTTTATCCTTGTATCTTATATACAGTTTCTTGATATTGGGAATTCTCTTGACCACTCCTTCATTCAAGTTGAAATCAACCACTTCTTTGAGCGTCTCCAGATTCTCCATGATAACAATATCATCGCTATGACCGCTCGGAGGATCTGGGAGATACATTCCTCCACCAGCGAACTCGATATGCTTAAGCTGATGCATGTTCCAAATTTCTACTGGTGCAGTATGTTCACGCAAAGAAAGAACAATTAGTGTGTGTAGATTCCAGAGCAGACTAATTGAAGAAGGGATTTGGAACCCCTCACGAAGTACTGCAACCGAAAGATACCTCAAGTTCACCGATTGAAACACATTTTCTTCTGAATACTCACCAATACACTTATATGTAGTCAATGTCCTCAAAAATCTAAAATCTAGCAATTGAGGAACTGTAACGTAATGACATATGAAAGAACGAGTGAATAACAATTGCAAGGCATCCCTGACTGTCTTATCTAAAGTGCTTCTGGGAATAACAATGCGGCGTTGGCTATTTATCCCTCGAGGACAATGTTGCCCTAACACATAATAAAACCTCTGTTTTTCAGCTTCTTGAAATGATAGATCCCTCAGTAAATCATGCATTCTGCAGAACTTAATATTCCCAAGTTTACCCAACTCATGAACTAGAATGAGGTTTCTATCGACTAGCTCCTTCAGATACTCATTGGCAATTGTTTCCAAGCTTTTATTGATTATTGGTTTAAGAAAGGCTTCAGAAACCCATAGCCTCATGAGTTCTGCGACCCTAATTTTCTCATCTTCCCCAAACATCCCCATGTACAAAAAACAAGGCTTCAGATAGGCAGGCAAATGGTCATAACTCAGTTTTAGTACTCTCAAGCAATATTCATCATTCTCAGAATTCACTATTGAGCTTAAGTTTTCCTCTATGTGCTCCCAGTATTCCAGTGTAAGTTCGGACTTCGCCAAAAAACCCCCAATCACAACAATCGACAAAGGAAGTCCCTTACACTTCCCCATGATTTTCTTTCCGATTTCCTTGAGTTGAAGAGGAAAACCCTCACCCCCAAATACAGTTTTGGAGAACAAACTCCAGCTACTAACATCATCTAAAAATCTCATATCAATGCTGTTGGAGTTTGTCAACTCAGTAGCCAAGTTGTTACGACTATTCGACTCCCATCATTCTTATCAGGAAAGAAAACCATCATCTTTTCCCACACCTCTACACTCCACATATCATCCAATATTATGAGATACCTGCTCCTACACAATAAATACTTGTACAATTTTTCTCCTAAATCTTCCTCAGACAGATCACTACCCAAATTTCCAGTTACTTGGTGAAGAACTTGACTAAGTGTTTCTCTAACATTATAAGTTTGAGAAATTATAGTCCACGCACGAATATCAAAATGCTCCTTAACAAGGGCATGCTCAAATATATGTCTGGCAAGAGTGGTCTTACCAATCCCGCCCATCCCTACAATAGGGATGATTTGGCGTTTACAGTTCCCTCCAGTGAGCCAATCCAAGAGTTGAAGTTGCACGTCATCAAAGCCCACCATCATTCTTTCCTTCACATTGGAAGAGGATGTCAAGGAGCCAGCATGAGTCAAGGAGACCTTTCTTTGCAGCTGAGCTTCGGCTGCAATCTCCATGGCTTCGTTCTTAATTACATTCATTTCTTCTATCACTTGTTGTAGATCTTCATAGAAGAAACTGACTTCGTTGGAAGTAGATCTACCCAGTTGAATCATGTCCACAATATGAGATTCGATAGCATCTTCAGCCGCATAAGTGGCATCTGCGATACGCATCTCCAGCGGATCAGCTTCATCTCCGTCAGCAACAGGGGACTTATAACCATCAAGAAATTCCTGCAAAAAGGTAATAATTTGAGTGAGAGATTCAAGGGTGATGCTCGATTGTATCGATGATATGCATAAGAGAAACCAAGGCTGCATATGCCGCCATGATCCAAGGAAAAACAGTGTATATTTTTCTGAGAAAGAATTTGATAGAGCTTCAACAAAAACAATGTGTGAAATGGCCATATCTCCTCAATTATTATCAGAAATATTATGTGTCCAGTTTTTCTTCTACCTTTCAGAGTCAGATTTTACTATAGTCGTTGATGTCGCCTAATTATTCCATTTAATATTTTATTTATTTTATTACTAATATTTTGATTGGTCTATTAGGGTGCCTTCAACTGAAGAAATTTTCAGTTTTTCAATTTTGAAACTACCATTGCAGCAATGAAAAATTGGTTTCCACTCTCTCTCTTGAAAAACTGGCTTGGAAGTGGAAGCCAGTTTTTACCGACACCAAGCACCCATTTCTCTCTTATCCGTGGGTCCCATTCCTTTAATTTCTCGTTCTCAGTTTTTGCTGTTTTTTATTTGGAATGTGACTTCACTGCATCATTAAATTATTTGATGATTTAGTCTTCTCTATTATATTCACACTTACGCCTCGGAATGAAGATTGAAGGGTTTGTATAGATTATTTTATTTTATCAAATTCTGAAAATTGAGGAAATATATATACATTTGAAATGTTAGACCCTAGACCCATTGAATAGGCCCAATGACCCCAAAGCCACCCAACAGAAAAAGGAGTGGGTTGGATCAGATTGCTGGAGAATAGGCCCGTCATTTGAAAGCCAGGGCCAAACTATAGATGAAATTAAGACTGAGCAAAATAACCGAAATCGAGTCGATCCAAACCGAAATATTAAAATATAGTTCGATTTTTTCACTTTTATTTTTTAAAAGAATTTGGTTTTTGGGTTCAGTTTGGTTTGGTTATGTAATATTTATAATATATATATATATATATATATATATAGAGAGAGAGAGAGAGAGAGAGAGAGAGAGAAGGGATCAATAGAAAAGCTAAATATTCGAGAGAAGCAGAGAAGCTGAACAAGTCAATAATTTTATTGAATACGCCAACAATTTTACTGAACGAAATAAATGTGCGTGTTATTCACTGAATATCTCGTTCAGTAAAATTATTGGCGTATTCAGTAAAATTATTGACTTATTCAACTTCTCTGCTTCTCTCGAATATTTAGCTTCTCTATTGATCCATTATATATATATATATATATATATATATATATATATAGGGTTGGGTTCCGGTGGATCCCTATGCTTATAATAGATCCGTAGATCCAAATCTAGACCACACATTTATAACATGTGACGCATCAAGATGGTGACACGTGGCAAGGCATTTCAAGGCAAAATCTGGAGAGGGGTAAAATTGAAATGTAATTTTCGAAAAAAAAAAATTAGATTTTCTCAAAATAGGTATATTTTAGATGCATAAAGTTTCATACGAGAATGCATGAACTTTCATATAAAAATGCATAAAGTTTCATATCAAAATGCATAAGATTTCACCCCACCCCAACCCCACCCCCCACACCCCCTACCCCCCACCCACCCACCCCCCCCACCCCCCCCCCCAATTTTTTTTTTTTAAACTGATTTTCTGACCACTGACCCACCCCTACCCCCCACCCCCCACCCACCCACCCACCCACCCCCTCCCCCCACAATTTTTTTTTTCTCAAAAATTGATTTTCTGACCACTGACCCCCCCACCCCACCCCCCAAATTTTTTTTTCTTTTTTGAAAATCAGTTTTTTTAAAAAAAATTTGGGGGGGGTGGGGGGTGGGGGTGGGCCAGCAATCAGAAAATCAGTTTTTGAAAAAAAAAAAATTTTGGGGGGGGGGCAGGGGTGGGGGGGGGGGTGGGGGGGCCAGGGGCAGGGGTGGGGTGGCGAAACTACCAGATTTATTAAAATGAAATGCATTTTTTGTATAATTTAATGCATTTTTATGTGAAAACTTTATGCATTTTTGTTTGATTTTATATGCATGTGAAACATGCCTATTTTTGGGGGGTGGTAATGGGGAGGGTTGGGGGGTGGTGTGGGCTGGATTGGGGGGTGGTATGGGGTGGGGTGGTGAAAATACCAAAACTAGAAAAATTAAATGCATTTTTCTGTTCAAAGTTATGCATTTCATGTGAAAACTTTATGCATCTTTGTGTGAAACTATATGCATGTAAAATATATCTATTTTGAGAAAATCTAAAAAAATATATATATATTTTTAATTATTAAATCCAAAAATTACATCTCCAGATTTTGCCTTGGAATTCTTGCCACGTGTCACCATCTTGATGCGCCACATGTCATAAATGTGTGGTCAAGATTTGGATCTAGGGATCTATTATAAGCATTGGGATCTATATGATCCCATTCCTATATATATATATATATATATATATATAGGGGAGGGATCTATAGAGAATCCCTATATAATAAAGAATAGAGAATTAATGCTTACCGTTCAATCTTGAGAAATAAGCGGCCATGATCAATTCCGAATATTCATTAAAAAATATTGTTTAATTAATATAAATCATTTTAATATTCATAAAAGGGTTATTCGGTCTTTTAAACCCCACACACGATCTGCAGAAATCTCTCCCTTCCGAAATTCACGCCTCCACCTTCATTCATTCTTTTATTCTGTAAATTATTTAGGGTTTTTATAATTCCTGCAAATCAAACAATCCATACCCTCGGTTTTTCAGCGATTTTTTTTTGAAGAAAATCGACGGTGGTGAATCTTTCGGTCGCCGGCATCAACTCGTCCACAGTAGGCCGGACCGTGGCTCCCAGTCGCCGGCATCAACTAGTCTGCTTTTACGATTTGGTATGATTCACTTGTCGATGAATTATGAGAAATCTATGGGAAATTTCTTGGAAAATTATGAAAAATTTGTTGGAAAATTAAAATACTGTTCAAAAACAGCAAGCGTCTCATAAATTTCTCCACTTGTGAAATTTATAGGAAAACCATTGGTGCTTTCTTGCCCAAATATTTAGATAGCCCATTACGGCATGTAACCATCTAGATTCATTATAAACAAGTGTTTATAGTTGATGTGAGGTTATTTTATTTACATTAGACGTCTTTTGTTCCCATTATTAGTCTTTTGTTTGCCCCCCTGCCGTGATTATTTGATTTTTGTCAGATTTCATCACGCTGATTTTCTATTGGCGAATGATCTTTAGCATTTGCTTTGATCTTGAATTTTACCTTCTGAAGACCATATATATTTAGTCAATTTAATCGTTTGTCTTTCTCTCCTTGGAGAAAATGTCTGGTTTTTACAAGAGTAACAATGTTTTCTAAAAGTGATCTGAAATCCGTCATCTTGCATCAGGAGCTTTTTTTAAACTTTAATCTTGAATCTTTAATGGGTTTATGATTGAATCCTTTTTTGTTTCATTGCAGAAGCTACGTCAGCCCAATCCCCAAAGCGTCTTGGTCGTGGGTGCTAGATTGAGCTTAATTACTGGAAATTTGGGGAAATCTGAATATATTTTGCTCATTTAGAAATTGTATTCTATTCATTTACAAATTGTGATTACATAATATATTCATGAATACTATACTTCAGATGTTATATCGTATGTATTCACATGGATGTCAACATTATTCAGAACTTATTGTGTGATATTCAGTATGTATTCACATGGATGTCAACATTATTAAGAACTTATTGTGTGATATTCAGTACTGAATAAGTACTGAATAATATTTATTAAGAACTTATTCGATTAATAATAAAGTGGTATTCGATTAATTTTCAATATTATTCAGTATAATTTTAGTGAATAAACTTTCAATGTTTGCGAATAAAGTGAATATTATTCAGAATAATTTTAGTGAATAAACTATCAATGTTTGCGAATAAAGTGACAAAAGTACTAAATATGTTACAAAATATGAAATACAGACTCTGTCGAATTAACATTTAACTAATATGAATAATTTAACATATTAAACTGAATAAACTTTCAAGTTGTGCGAATAATATGAACAAATATGAATAAACTACAATAGGAAAGAAGTTTTGACCTTGTTAATTTTTTTAATATAAATTATTGTGATAATATGGTAAAAGGTGTGAGTGAACGAAGAAAGCAACAATTAAATTAAATTGATGTGGAGATTAACTTGAATCATATTTTTCCATAAATATAAAGATTCTGATATCTTAATTATAGGAATAATCGAGTATAATGAATAGGCCAATTACTAACATATCCTTTGGGAATTAAAATACACAACAAATCCGCATCATTGTGATCCATTGGATCATCTAATTTTAACGCATGGGATTGATTCCTTATTCTTCATACATTTAGCTTTCTTTTTTGATCCCTTCCCTATATATATATATATATATATATATGGGGAGGATCAATAGAGAATTATATTTTCTGAGAGAATGGAGAATAATGAATAAATCTATAAATTTTACGAATAAATCAGCATAATTAATGAACAGATGTAATCAGTAAATATAGTGAAAATCTCGCCTCACTCAGGATTCGAACCCAGGTCAAAATCTTATTCATACGCTTCATTGATTTATTCATCAAAATTATAGACTTATTCGTTATTTTTTTCAGGCATTCTCTATTCTCAAAATATTTAGCATTCTCTATGGATCTTCTCCCTATATATATATATATATATCTATAGGGGCGCGCTCCAGTGAGACCCCCTATTTTTCGTGTAACATGAGTACAATGAATAAAACATATAATACTAATGAACAAAACGTATATCTAATGAACAAGATGTATATATTGATGAATTTTTTTAAACAAAATCTCGTAATGAATAAGACATATATACTGATGAACAGGGCTGTATATATTGATGAACAATGCAGTATATAGTGATGAATAACAAAATTTAAAATATTCTGCTCCCTCCAGGATTCGAACCCTACGAAAAAAAATCATCCTCTAGATACAATATCAGCCATAGGATTGATAAAATAAACGCACAAGATCATGCCCTAGATCTCACTAAAATTAGGGGGTCTCATTGGAGCGGCCCCCTATATATATATATATATAGGGTCAAGTTAAACAGAGAATTATTATATATTTCATTTTGAACAAGTCTATACATTTTACGAACAGATTAACATAACTAACGAACAGACGTATTTAGTAAAAAAAGAGAAAAACTCGCCACCAACAGGATTCGAACCCGGGGCAAATTGCTGTTCATGCGGTACATTGATCTGTTCATAAAAATTGTAGATCTGTTCGTTTTTATTTCACGAATTCTCTATTCTCTAAATATTTAGCATTCTCTGTTTAACTTTTCTCTGTATATATATATATATATATATATAGGGAATGGCTAAAATAAGAACATTTCTTAAGATATAAAATAAGAATCATTTTGAGCCCTTAGATCATCAAGATCTACGGTTGATTCGTAATCTTGTTGGATGGATTTATGGTCCTGAGTTCGAATCCCAAAGGTAACAAAAATTTACTTTTCACAATTCATACCACTTATTTATTATTTTAATATGTGCTCTCACGGTAGCCCATCCCTATATATATATATATATATATATATATATATA
This sequence comes from Salvia miltiorrhiza, assembly GCF_028751815.1. Taxonomy (NCBI): domain Eukaryota; kingdom Viridiplantae; phylum Streptophyta; class Magnoliopsida; order Lamiales; family Lamiaceae; genus Salvia; species Salvia miltiorrhiza. The sequence goes on from NC_080389.1 coordinate 1,195,927, forward strand.
GGGTGTAGTTATTCCACAAACTCCTCTTAGTATATATATTAAGGACTAATCTTAACCTTAGATATTACTAATCTAACGGTTCAGATCTTGCAGTCAAGATTTCGATTTATTCATTTTAAGTAATTAAGTTATGCATGCGTTATTGAAAATGAGGGTACTATTGGAATGTGGTTTTGACGTATTAAATACAGAAAACTGGAATACAATTCGTATCCCTTAAATAACGCTGTATTGATTGAGAATAAAGATTTCATGGCAGATGGATATCTCATAATTACTTGCGTGAATCAAAAAATACAAAAGCTGCGAAATTATGATTTAATGGTCGAATTAAATGAATATACAGCCTAAATCGAACTACCCCAATCAGTCGATTCACAAACCCTCGAACTCATTTCTTAAAAAAAAAAAAAGTGGACGACGGGAGAGTGGAGGCGGCGCATCTAAAGCAACCTTAGTTCCGGACGTTTGTAGATCGTTTAGGTTGTTCCGGTGATGGCAATAACAAAGGGTAGTAATACCGGTGAGATTTGATATGAAATACGATTGTATTGCATGTGAATTTTTGATTTCTTGATTTTAATGAAAGTTAAATGCATCGTTTTGGAGGGGGGGGGGGGGGGTACGAACTGTCATTTTTTTTGGTCATGTTGAAGGAAAATTGATTCTTGGTGGTCCCTAATTTTTGTGGGGATGGAAAATAGACTAGTGTCGTATAATTATTCAATATTTTGTGGTTGTTGAAAATCGATTTTAACCTAGTATTTGATGGATGAATTTGAGAATGTGCGTCGTTTTTTTGTTTTGGGGGTTTGTTGTTCTAGTTTGGTTTTTTTTTGTAGGTATTTATTGTTTTGCTTTACTTGTTAGTGTTGTAATAATTTGTGTGTACTGTAAATATTAAGGAAATCGTACAAAAAAGGACAAGGGGAAAAACATTGTTGACGGGTCGGCAATCCGTGATGGTAGTATTGCTTCAAAAAAAGGTGACGAATTTTTATTGGCTAGTATTGATTCAATGAATGATTTTGCCTTTTTTGGTGGCTTGTGTTGTTTTTAACTGATTTATTATTGTTTAGGGACGCCCAAAAGCAAATCAAAAGGGAAAGGTGTGAATGATGCTAGTGATTTCGTTGAGGGTAGTCCTCGTGTTACAAGAGGTAATTTTGGAATTAAGTGAACATTTTAAATCATGTACGAACATATGAATAAAAATGTTTTCTGTGTTAATTTTCTTAGCTATTTTCATTCCGTTGTATATACTAGGCATGGTTTTATTCGTTATTCGTGGTTTTTGAGGTAAAATTCGTTCATTGGTTACTGTTTATGCATACGGTATATATTCTAAGGTGTCGTGTGAATATTGTGCGGCGTGGGCATGAATATTATTTTGTAAATATAAGTAAATGTCCATATGTGGGCTATGTCACTGTCATTCTAATAATATTTGTTTTGTGTGAAGTCGTTATTTCATTTCTACCACTGGTACATATCAGTAGCTTCAAGTATGTGTTAGCAAACTGGTGACTAACATCTGAGGTTGATTTATTATTGAGTGATTTTATAGGTATTTTGTATTCGTAATGGTTCGTTGCGTGATTCGTGTAATTTGAACTAGTATTCGTGCGCTTTTTTTTTGGTTTAGTTTAGTTTATATATTTGTATTATTAGGTGTCGCGTGAATATATGTGTTTGTGGTGCTAATATGCCAGTAACAATTCGTGAATTTTTTCACATTCGGAATTTTGTTTTTTTTTTTGTAGCATACTTGTTTTGCTTTGATTTAGTAATATTTTTTGAATTGTTTTTTGTATGAATATGTATCAAACTTTACTACTTGCTCATTCAGGTAGTGTGAAGGGAAAAGAGAAAGTGGCTACTTACAGAAAGGGGAAAGAGACAAATTTAGGCGATGCACGTTTGAATGAAGGTGTGATATTATAATTATTTAATAATAAAGAATTATGTGATATAGTATAAAGTTGTACATTATACTGAGATATAGATTATACAATTAATTTGTTATGCAGTTCGTACGAAGTATCGGAATGATCCTGCATTATTAGCTTTTAAGCGATCGATACTTGGTGGTATGTTTAAATACTGGAAAATGTATTTCATAATTATTTGTATTCATTAACTTATGTGCTAAGATGAGGTGCCTTATATGTGTAAGATGTGTTTGAAATTTTTTGTTGAATGTTAGTATGTTTAACTCACATTTTTCTTAGCAGGTGAAATATTGAAGAGGAAATTGGGTGAGACGTCGGGCAAAGATGCTGCTGGTAGTTCGGTTGTTCCTGATGTTGGAGTTGTTTCTCCGGTAGCTCCTGCCAAGAGGAAAAGGATTGACAAGCGAAAGCTTGCAGTGGGAAACTACACTAAGTTACAAGTGAAGAGCTATGATGATTACCCGTCTCTGTACATTCGGAGTACGCCATGCGTTCTATTGAAAGTTGTTAAGGAGATGAACGACGTCCAGAAAGAGGCTGTTAAATCATTGGGGTTCGGGTCTGTCCTTGATCTTACAATCCAGGAGATGCCGTCAAAGCTAGATTATTGGGTGCTAGATTGCTTCCATGCCCGAAGGTCGGAGATCGTGCTTCCATCTGGGAAGACAATTGAGGTGACAGATGAGGATGCCTATCGCGTACTCGGATTTCCTCGTGGTGATAGATCGTTGGAACTTCTGGATAAGAGTGAGACTACAGACTTGTATGATGAGTGGGTAAGCTGTTTTCCGGATAAAAATCAAAAGACTATAAAAATCAGTGATGTTAAAGACGCGATGATAGCTTCTGTGGATGGGGGGCGATGGTTCAAGCTTCATTTTCTAGTGATGGTTACACATTGCCTGATAGAGAGCACCACACATGGATCTGTCATTCCTAGGGTTATTAAGAGCCTAGATGATTTGACAGCTGTGCGTGACTTCAATTGGTGCGAGTATGTAGTTGATTCTTTGGTTGAGAGCAAAGGTAAATGGGAAAAGGATACACAATCCATGTACACTGGGCCTATTATGTTTCTCGCGGTAAGATGGCAATGTCCACTTTTATTTTATTGCTTTGGTTGCAAATTTTGTGTACTAATTTATGTAATAAATGCAGGTGTTTTACGTGGATAGGGTTACATGGGCAAGAGTACGTGTAAGCAGGAGCTTTCCTTTATTTAAGAATTGGTGCACAAAGAAACTGAAAGACAGGGAGCTTGATGAGATAAACTGTGGTCGTTTTGGTGATGGTATTATTCTCGATCCAATTGAAGTTGAGGATGAGTCCATTACTGCGATTATTGGGAAAAAGCTGAAAATGTTTGAACGTGTGAGGGATGAGATACTTCTGGCCATTAACTCAGCGGACGAGGAAACTTTAGCTTCGAATGAGTTCATCTTGAAGTTTAAAGAAGCAAAGAATTTGCTACTTCATGCACCTATTACACTGACAGCGTTGCCTATCGACAAGGTTATTAATTGCGAGGATGGCAATGTAGAAGCTGATGATCCTAGCACGGGTGATACATCCTTGGATGCTGAAGTTGCACATGAGGTTGGACAGAGAGAGACCTCGGATCCCGACACTCGTACTCCGGATCAGAACATTGCATGGTTTGACGATGTTTGGTATGATCCTGAATTTGTCAAATCAGCCATAGAATTACTACCAAAGACTGCATCAAGGTCAGGTTTAATCGATGAGATTCCCTCTTTTAGTATTGGAGCAACTCAACTGATGGAAGTGGACCCGAAGAATGGTGTGAATGTGGTTGATACTGAAACCGAAGGGCTGGTAAATGCATCGTCAAAGGTGGAGTTGTGTTGCTATAATTCTATACTGTTTGGCAGTTGTTTTTTTTTTTTTTTTCAAAAGTAATATAAGTTTAATATGTGCCTTATCACATGTTTGAGTTATAGTTGTTTATTAGGTAAAATATTTTGGTTGTACGAATTGTTTGTGTTTAAATAATGTAAGTTAAATTAGTTATTATTGATCAATTCAGGGTGCCTTGATTGGTGGAAGCACTGGATCTGGTGGTCCTATTCCACATGTGCAGACACGTGTCACGGACGGATCTGTGGTTGTTGAAGTATGGTTTTGTAGTTTAATTTTTTTTTATTTTTTAATATTGAACTGAATTGGTGAAAAATATGATTATTTCCAGGAACAAAACATACGAACAGGCGGCGGATCGAGCAGAGTTCCATTTTCTGATGGGATTGATGTAAGTGTTTGATATGTATTGTACTTTAGTTACGTACGATATTGGGAGTTAGATAGTAATATTTATTGTTGGTTTAATGAAACATTCGTAAGATACTAAGCTGTTATGTTAAGTGGAGTTATATAATAACATTTAAAGTTTAATTTTAGTAGAGCTTGAATGTAAGCATCATTAGTATGTTGAGCTTGTGAAGCAATGGCAGTTAATATATAGATTTATCTCAGGTGGATATATATTAAAGTACACATTATTTACATATTAAAATCAATCTCATGAATTGTGTTGGAAGTGTTTATGAATGTTTTTATCTTAAATGAATTTTTCCATTTGCCATACACAGGCAGCATTGGGGACTGATAACTCAAATAATGGTGGTGATGGTGTGAATTCGATTGTTGAGGTAATTAAAGATATTAACTTGCGTATCAAAAACCAGTCTCATGAATTGTGTTGGAAGTGTTTATGAATGTTTTATTGCCCCTAAACAGCCTGCCGTGGGGAGTGCTATCTCTAAGAGTGCCGAAGTTGGTGGGCAAACGAATTTGGAGGTAAGTAAATTTATTGACATATCGCAAATGAAATCAGTCATCGATTGATGTTATATATAGTATGATTTAGTATTACTGTGAAACTTACACATTTTGCGCACGAATTTATAGTATTATTGCGTGAATAATTCTTACATTTGGTATGCTTTGGAACCCTTTAGCAGGTTGGGTGCGAAGCAGATGTGGTTCTAGGAGACGCATTGCAGACTGGTCGTTTAGCGATGACAAACATAGCAAAGCGTGGGAAAGAAAATTTTGTTTTTGAAAATCCCAAAAATGTGGTAAAGAGGTTACGTCGTGGTAGAATTTGACTGAATTCGATATGGTTGTAATATATGATATCTTAAACAGGATTTGCGTGTGTGCGTTGGGGCAAAAACACAGCAGCGTACCGTTTTGCGTCCTCTCGTACCTAATGTATGTATGGCTATTGTAGCTATTTTTTGATGCTAGCCTATATGATATATAAATTAGTTAGAGAAGTTGTGTTTAACTTTGAGGTTCACCGAATGATATCAAATGACGTATATACACATATTGTTGCTCACCCCCCCAAACCCTTCTCTCTTAGTCTCCAAATTGGTTGTACTTTTGATATTCTTTGTGTACCCTTGATATTCTTTGTGAATATCAAATGGTAAACTGAGAATTGTTGTTAATGTTGGTGTATATTTAGGTGGTTCCATTGCAACCTTCTCCATTGACAAATAGATGCAGGGGAAAAGATGCACTTAAGAAATCTAGTTTCAACTTATCTCCCTACGTTGAAAGGAGTGTCAATGCAAGCAAGAGGCTGAATAAAAAAGAGAAATTATTGGGGATGTTTGCCATATACAATGCGGACGAGGAAGAGTATAAATATATATATATATTTTTTTTAGCATTCCTCGTGCAAAATATGTCTATAATGATCTCTAATCTAGTTAGTATTTTGTTTAAAGTAATAGATTATATTTTGTTTTGTCTGCAGTGACGAGGTACTGTTCGCCTGCGGAGATACTATCCTGCGAAGGATGAATTTTCGTACTCTACACATGGGAAACATTGTGGATATTGATGTGATAAACGCGTGGTGTTTGCTATTGAATTATAATGAGCTCTTGCGGTCAACCAATTCACCGGCTCGTTTTTTTGCAACAGTTGGAGTATGCGTAAGAAGCTTACTTCACCTATAAATATGGATTAACGTGGTACAAGTATTTTTGTGTTGGTTCAAGTATAAATGAATTAGTGTGGCTGACATTGTGATATTTTTTATGAATTAACTCCAGCTGGAATCAACAATACAACCTCCATGTAACTTGGCATATAATAAGCGAAGAGATATTTTTTTTAGGCTTTTGGATGCTGAGATATCACGAATCGAGCATATGTCTATCGAGAATATAGACCTGGTAATTATGCTTATATATTGTTTCATATTGTAATATATGAGTTTGATGTTTAAATTATGTGCAGTTTTTCTTCCCTATGTGTCGAGTGTTGAAGTATTACACATTCTGCGTGGATATCAAGAAGGAAAAGGTGTACGTTTTGGATAGTCAGAATGAATTGGTAGATATATGTCAGGCTGCCAAATATGGAACAACTACTGATCTTGTGGTATGAGCTAACTATGTACCAGCTACCAGCTATTTTTTTTTTTTTATTGTACACTAATTCACCTTCATCATTTATATATGTATATACAGAAAAATATGCTTGCAGATTATTTGGCATACAAGGGACATGTGCATAAGAGCAATGTTGTGAAGCGATCTAAGTTGGCAATTGTACACATAAAGTGGGGGGACGCTAAGAATATCAATGACATGGGTGTTTATATGATGAGGCACATGGAGACATTCATGGGCGATTCTTCGTCGTTGTGGACATGTGGTTTGGCTCCAAAGCTGAGAAAACAACTTAACCTTCTGCGAGTGAGGTACTGTGCAGCACTTATTGCGTGGGAGAAGAACAGTATTCGCGACGCAATGGAAGAAAGCGCAAAATTAAGCTTTGGTTCTAGTTTTGATGATCCAAATCTCAACATCGACGTCACGTTGCTTGGGAAATGATCCACCTAATTAATTTGTTGAGACCATACAGATGAATGTTATATTTATGAAATGCGTTAGTACAATATTTTTGTGGCGATTTTGTCGTAGACATTGCACGTTATTGGCTTTGTTATTTACACGGAATATTTGAAGTAATAAATTTGGTATAGATTTTGCTTGCTGAGTGATTCTTCGCTTAGTTGTGAGTGTTTTTGTTGGTGTCAAGGAAATCAATTTCATGCTGTACTTACATATTTTGATTTTTAGTTCGAGCAGCTCACATAATGATGAAGTTCTTTTTGAGATTCCGGGGATGAGAGTGTGCAATTCCTATTTAAGACGAGTTTGGTTGCGCAGTTTTAATACCCCGACTATTAGTGTAGTGACTATCACGAGCTGTTCCCCATTTTTCTGGATGACATTTTAATAAGAACTACTTTTTTAGTGCAATATGGAATACTTTCTGAATGCGTGTTTTGTATTTCCATTGTGTTCTTTTTTTTAGTACTTGCTTTTTTGTGCTTAGCATTTGTCTGACTTTATAGAGTTGAACAGAGACCTTTGATGATGCATTCAAATGGATGAAAATAATTGATGAATTTGAGGAGAAACATTTCGCGTTGAAGGCGGAGTATCGGGTGATAGGGGAGTTGATGAATAAGTTGAGAGTAGCTGAAGGAAAGGAGAAATTTCTTCTTCAGGTGAAGTTGAATAGGGCAGTGAGAATGGCAGAGGCGAGGGATGCCTTTGATCCAAATGATCCAGCCAATTATGGGATCATCGAGCGTGAGGATGATGGTGGATCTGTTGATCGTGAGGAGGATCGTGAGAAGGAGGAGGATAAAGAAACTAAAGAAAGTGAAGAGAAAATTGGTTTATTCGAGTTTGATAATCTGAAACAGAAGGATATAATAAATATATGGAAAGGATGAATGAAATAGATAAAAAACTTGAGGAGAAACTGGCAGTGTTGGATTATACTTTTGGAAGGAAGGGGAAACTATTGGAGGAGGAAATTAGAGATCTTGCGGAAGAGAGGAACGCATTGATCGAACAGAAGAGACAGCCTCTTTATAGGAAGGTAATACATGCATCTATCAATCTTTCTTTCTCAGCTTTCCTCTGTGATTCCCTATGTATTGATTCCAGTTTGTCAAAGGTCACACCCTTTCAAAGCTGTTGCCTGTTGGATTTTATGATCTACTTATCACCAGCTGCTTTTTTAATCCTGAATTCAAGTACCTATTGCCTGATCATGTAAATGGGGTCCCTATTCTTATCGTTTACCATTTGTTTCAAGTCATGTTTTCTAAGATATGTTGCATCGAAAATTATTAAGTTTGAAATTTGAGATTGTTTATATGGTAAGTTCACATTTGAGCTAGCAAGTGCCAAGTAGTACTATTATACTATGCCACTGCAGTTTATTGTCATGATAGATTATTTTATTGTCAATTTATCATGATAAATTTATTTTCTACTTTAACCACAAAAAATGCCTGCAGGATAATAAATCCCTTGGCTATTTACGACCTGCACATAATCATATGATGATATTGTTCACATTTAATCTAATATTTACCATTTTTCTTTTCTATTCATGAATCATGGGAACTATTGTTTCTGGTAGTCATTTATGTACCATCAGATCAATATGTTAAATTGGGTGTCTCCATTGTGTGCAGGGATTTGATGTTAGGCTGGTCGATGTGAATAGGACGTGTAAAGTTACAAAGGTAATATAGCCTACTCATTTACGATTCAGTAGCCAACTTTTTTCACAATTATGACTGATAAACAAGACAGGGTGGACAAGTTATCAAATACACTGCAATGTTAGCTTGTGGGAACTACAATGGAGTTATTGGTTTTGCTAAAGCAAAGGCTCCTGCAGTTCCGCTTGCACTTCAAAAGGTATCAGAACTAGACATGCATTCAAATCCATACCGTCATGCTTCTTTGTGCTGCACATGTGCGTAAATTTGGCTTGAAAACTAGACATGCATCTATACTATTGTCTGAGAATGTGCAGAGTCAACTCTAAAAGGTATTATGTCACTGGATTGTCTGTTCAAATAAGAAAACGTTTCATTTATAGAAACTCATTGCGGCATCTGTTATTTATAATTTAATATGTTAATGACCTATTGCCACAGGCATATGAGAAGTGCTTTCAGAATCTGCACTATGTAGAGCGGCATGAGGATCATACAATTGCACATGCAATTCAGACATCGTTTAAAAAGACTAAGGTATCGTCAAATTTCTAGTTGTATATCTTTGTTGATGGTTGAAATTGATAGAAAGCTGTTTTTCTTCTTTAGGGATTTTGGCCTGAAATTTTTAAGTGCTTGTAGGTGTATCTTTGGCCAGCTCCCACACAATCAGGGATGAAGGCAGGCAAAACTGTGGAGTTGATTCTTAACTTAGCTGGTTACAGGAATGTGAAATCAAAGGTATGAAACTGGCTCGAGAAATATGTTCTTTCGTTTCCAACTTTGTCCTGATGGAAATACTCTTGTAGGTTGTTGGTTCAAGGAATCCCCACAACACTGTGAAGGCTCTCTTCAAGGCATTAAATGCGGTAAATGGGAGGAATTATATTATATACATTATCTACATTGATATTATATTTCACCATTGTTTATCCTTTTCTATTCCACTTTCTTTTGCTCGCAGATTGAAACTCCCAAAGATGTTCAAGAAAAGTTTGGTCGAACTGTGGTTGAATCATATCTACTGTGATAGGTATGATCTTGATCTTTTCCTTAAGTTTCTCTATTTTTGTGGGGAGGGAGTATGTGAGTGGTGAACATATTTGAATGCACTTAAGATGTGATGCCTAATGGAGTTCACAAAGAAAGAAGGATAAGTTAACTTTCATGTCCTACTTCACTTGGGGTAATTGTGCCTATATACATGAACTTTTAGTGAATTCAGGTTTTCCACATGAACTAAATATTCCGCCTCCAAATACACGAACTTTTAATTGTTCCGATTTTTCACACGGCTATCAATTTTTGGCGATCGTGGCTAGTTAAAGTGACAAATTAATATCATCGTGACAAGCTGAAGTAGCGTATAGAAATCCAAGTACCTTGTCTAGCACATCAATTGTTTAAACCATGTAGGCATTTAAGGCATCCACCTCAACATTAATTTGGGTGCAATTGATAATCGTGTGAAAAGTCAGAACAATTGAAAGTTCATGTGTTTGGAGGCAGATTTTTCAGTTTATGTGCAAAACTAGAATTGGTTGAAAGTTTGTGTATTTAGGCGCAACTAACCCATTGGACTTTGCAGTTGCTTAAATTTTAATTAATTGCACAATTTTCATCAAATTTGCCTCTTGAATTGAATAACATGGAGTAGTTTTTTGAGATAATTGAATAACACAGGTCTAGCAGATTTTTGTTGTCTCATATGAGTACTACTCTTGTTCAATCTCAGGTTTACAAAGAAACAATATTATCTGTGGATAGATTAATCTCTTGAGCATTTGGGATGACCAAGCTGTTATTTTCTGAATCGAGGTTATATAATAGGGAAAACAAACGACGCAGTGCCGGTGGCAAAAAGATGCTGAAAGGAGAACCACTTTGCTTTTCTTTTTGAAATGTGGAATCAAAATTGCTGAAATTGAGGAGCATAATCAATAAAATGCTTTTAGTTTTGCATAGTGAACTATTCATACCAAAATCATTTTTCTTGATGCAGTTGCATATTTTAGTTGATTATGGTTTTAGTCTTATGCTCTTTTTCTCTCTCATGAATTGTGTTGAGGATAGGAAATAACGTTGATATGGGCACTTAATTTGTAAGATTTAGATTCCATTCCACAGCTTCACTTGGTGTAGTTTTGTATCAGCTCTTTTAAATATGTATTTTTCCTTCAAATTATAAACTTTTAGAGTCTTCTTGATCCATTCATTGCGTGCAGAAAATAAATCAAAGTGGAGTATGAATGATATATAGACATTTCTCTTTTATAGAGAGGAACAACGACGTCAATAAAAATAAATAACATTTCAACTGAATTATTTCAACTTAGATAAATGAAAAACTTGATGCCATATTTGGATTCTAGCGAAAAAAGACAAGAGGCAGTCTTGTGTACCACCGGTGGCACGGTGCCACTGGGTTTTCTACAGCCTTTTTTTTTATAATGTAAACAGGTCCGGGTTTAAACCCGAATTTGCTAAATGAATCATGGTTTGGTGTGGGTATGACCCGGTGGCACGGTGTCACCGGTGGTACACAAGTATTTGTGAAAAGACAATGCATATCTGGAATGCATTTGTAAGTGACAAATATGATAGTGAAAAGCATTAACAATGAAAACCACACATTAATCTTGTCTATTTAGTTATGTATTTAAATAAAGAACACACTAATCTTTTGTCTGTTGGTAACTTCACTTTCTTCGGTCGTGTTCTTGAAAATACTACTGCTTTATTGCTTTTGATAAGAAGGATACCATTTTCACAAATAAAATACTATACACAAAGTACATTTGCACAAGATAAATAATCGATTGCACTGCTTTGCTTTGCTTGCTCTGGTTTTTAGCCTTTAGGTGAGTTGGATGTTACAATATGATAATCAGATATTGTAGTTCCTGCGTCACATTGTTTATAGCCTATGTATTTTTGGCACAAAGATTAAGAACAAAATTAAGATAAAGATGTGTGTCACACGTGTTTAGTATAGTGTTTTAAGGAATTTTTTATTGTTCTTACTTTTACCAAGGAAAATGAATTTTTTCCCTTTCACTTTACTTTTTATTTATATTTTCAGATTATTTAATTATTGTATTTTCGAAAATACAACATGGCAATTATATGAAATTTAAAGGAATCCGCACAGACTGAAATTTAAAGGAATTAAAAAAATAAACTGAAAATTTTCATTTCATTATGGCGTTAGTTTTTGGCTGCCATTATCCTCAAAACCAACAAAAAGAAATCTGCCAATCTCTAAAATTTCATTCAAACAACTTAAAATTTTCAAATTTCCCACAATTTATATGTTTTGAAGAGTGATAACATCAAATTTCCCACAATTTATATGTTTTGAAGAGTGATAATATTGTGTGCTTTATCACGTGTATATGTCTATTGTTTTATGAAGAATGTTGATATTTCATAGTTAGTTTCTTTTTCCCAAGATACTTGGTTGTCATTCAATCAACTAGGTCACTCATACAAGAAAAAAGTTGTCCATAAAAATCACAAAATGGGTGTTAAAATGAGACAATGTTAGAAATATCCCTAAAGCTTATGGATGAAGATCAAGTCGGCGAGCACTAAACAGAGGTGATTGCTGAAATCGAGGGACGTGCAACTTTTATACATTGAGTAATTTTAAATAGTTTAAACTTATTTAAAAGTGTGATTGGAATGAGATTATTGTATGTTTGTGATTAGAATAATATGATACTATTACATTATTGGCCTTAAAATAGATTAAAAAATAAGGACATAATAGGCAAACTAAATTTGGTAAAACCAGACACTTTTATAGTAGGTATAGATTATAGATACTAATTAAACATATGATTAATTATGTTGCTAAAAATTAAATATAATTAAAAACAAGCTAAATATAAAGTTATATGGAAAATTAATCGCTCAAATTAGTATTCCCACAATTGAATTCCTCATCACATCAAACTATATCCGAATACACGAAAGTTGGGAGTTGCCAAGCTCTGCAGTTCTTGGCTGACGTTGAATGACTTAACTAGAACATGAATGGATGGCTCTCCTTGTAATTCCTCTTGTTCATCTACTATCTTTTTCAAAGACACAGCCATTGATTCACTGCACCCCACCAATTCAATTGATTTGAGGTTTGGTATTTCTCCAATTTCGGAAGGGAACTCGTCCAACGACTCCATCCATGAGAGATGAAGTTGCTCAAGGCGTGGCAAGCAGGAGCCCTCTAACGTCCAACATTCCATATCCGCACACGCCCCCAAACTCAAGTATTTGAGGCACGGGAATTGGCCTTCAACTATTTCCCATCTGCGTCTTGCAAACTGCCCTTTATACAGTGTGAGCTTCTCAAGAAGTGGTAACGAACCTATCTTTTCCAGAATTTCCTCCAAATGGAACTTTCCGCACCCAAGACACAGGTTCTTGAGTGAGTGCGGGAAGCTAATACTCTGCAGATACTCATCATCACTTCCATCATCAATAATGCACGTCAAGCTTTCCAGCTTACTCAGACATTGAAGATAGCTGAGGCACTTCACTCTGTCTCTGTCCATTACTTTATGCCTGTATCTTATATACAGTTTCTTGATATTGGGAATTCTCTTAACCACTTCTTCATTCAAGTTGAAATCAATCACTCCTTTGAGCGTCTCTACATTCTCCATCATAACATCACTATCCCCGCTCAGAGGATCTGGGAGATACATTCCTCCTAAACCTACGATCTCCAAATGCTTAAGCTGATGCATTTTCCAAATTTCTACTGGTGCAGTCATAGGTTCACCCCAACAAGAAACAATTAGTGTGTCTAGATTCCAGAGCAGACTAATTGAAGAAGGGATTTGGAACCCCGAACGAAATCTAGCCGAAAGGTACCTCAAGTTCACCATTTGAAACACATTTTCATCTAAACACCCTCCGGAATACTTATATGTACTCAGTATTGTCCTCAAAAATCTGAAATCTAGCAATTCTGGAACCGTATCACCATGACATATGAAAGAACGAGCACGTGACGACATAGTTTCCATGGCATCCCGGACTGTCATAGCTGAAGTGCTTCTGGGAATAACAATCCGGCATTGGCTATTTATCCCTCGAGGATAATGTTGCCCTAAGACATAATAAAACCTCTGCTTTTCAGCTTCTTGAAATGATAGATCTCTCAGTAAATCATGCATTTTGCAGTACTTTATATTCCCAACTGCCCCCAACTTATGAACTAGAATGAGGTTTCTATCGACTAGCTCCTTCAAATACACCTTGGCAATTGTTTTCGAGCTTTTATTGATTATTGGTTTAAGAAAGCCTTCAGAAACCCATAACCTCATGAGTTCTGCAACCCTAATTTCCTCATCTTCCTCAAACATCCCCATGTACAAAAAACAAGGCTTCAGATAGGCAGGCAAATGGTCATAGCTCAGTTTCAATACTCTCAAGAAATATTCATCATTTTCCGAATTCACTATTGAGCTTAAGTTTTTCTCTATGTGCTCCCAATACTCCAATATAAGTTCGGACTTTGCCAAAAGACCCCCAATCACAGCAATCGACAAAGGAAGTCCCTTACACTTCCCCACGATCTTCTTTCCGATTTCCTCAAGTTGAAGAGGAAAAACCTCATCCCCAAATACAGTTTTGGAGAACAAACTCCAGCTACTAACATCATCTAAAAATCTCATATCAAGGCTGTTGGAGTTTGTCAACTCAGTAGCCAAATTTGAGAGCCTGGTCGTTACAATTACTCGACTCCCATCATTGTAATCGGGAAAGAAAAACCTCATCTTGTCCCACACCTCTACACTCCACATATCATCCAATATTATAATATACCTCCTACCGTATAAATACTTGTACAAGTTTTCTCCCAATTCGTTTTCGTCACTCAAGTCATTCCTCGAATCTTCGCTCACTTGGTGAAGAACTTCTCTAAGCGTTTCTCTAACATTATAGGTTTGAGAAATTGTAGTCCACCCACGAATATCAAAATGTTGCTTAACAAGGGTATGCTCAAATATATGTCGGGCAAGAGTGGTCTTACCAATCCCGCCCATCCCTGTGATTGGGATGATTTGGCGGTTACGGTTCCCTCCAGTGAGCCGATCCAAGAGTTGAAGTTGCACGTCATCAAAGCCCACCATCATGCTTTCCTTCACATTGGAAGAGGATGTCAAGGAGCCAGCATGAGTCGAGGAGACCTTTCTCTGCAGCTGAGCTTCGGCTACAATCTCCATGGCTTCCTTCTTCATCACATTCATTTCTTCTATCACTTGCTGTAGATCTTCATAGAAGTCGATGCAACTGACTTCCTCTCCAGAATTCACTTCTTCAGCCGCATGAGCTGCATCTACAACATAGCCTTGGAGAAATTCCTGCAAGAAGGTAATTAATAATTTGATTTAGAGATTCATTTCTTCAATCACTTGTCGTAGATCTCGAAGTTGATGAAACTGACTTCATTGGGACTAGATCTACCCAGTTTAATCACGTTCACAATATGTGATTCGATAACATCTTCAACCGCGTGAGCTGCATCTACAATACGCATCTCCAATGGATCAGCTTCATCTCCGTCAGCAACAGGGGACTTATAACCTTCAAGAAATTCCTGCAAAAATATAACAGTTTGAGTGAGAGATTCAACTTGTTGTTTGTCGATGGAAATTGGAGGGGAATGGTGATGCTCGATTGTATCGATGATATGCATAACAGAAACCAAGGCTGCATATGCTGCCATGATCCAAGGATAAACAGTGTATGTATATTTTTCAGAGAATTTCGGACAAGAATTTGATGGAATCTTAGTTTAGCTTCAGAAAAACAATGTGTAAAATGGCTATATCAGAAACATTATTGCCAAACAGCTAAGATAAGATAAAATATGTGGGTTGAGACTACAGTTTACTAGTCGTTGATGTCGCCTAGTTTTTCTTTTTAATATTTTATTTATTTTATTATTATTTTGCTTGGTTTATCAGGTAATTGTTTCGTAGTATTTTTGTTTGTTTGGAATTCTATCCTTCACCTTATTGGCTTATTCCCTTAAAAACAGAAGGATCCATCTAGTCTTAAGTAGTAGATGCACAACAAAATTCGAAATTAAAAGATATATTTAAATAAATAAATATAAATATGAAATAAAATCAACATATTTTTAAAATCGAAAAAGGTAATGCATTTGGGCGTGACTAATATGATAATGAAAAGTATTAATTAACAATGAAAACCATTTATTTATTTATTTAAATAGAACACACTAATCTTTTGTCTGTTGGTAACTTCACCTTTTTCGGTCCCATAATTGATCTTGTTCTTGAAAATACTATACACAAATGACTATTTTTTTGCTTTTGATAAGAATGATGATATCATTTTCACAAATAAAATACTATACACAAAGTACATTTGAAAGAAAAATAATTGGTTGCACTGCTTCACTTTGCTTGCTCTTGTTTTTAGCCTTTAGGTGAGTTGGATATGTTGCAATATGATAATGGAAATTTCACGTAAGTATTTACTAGCTATGAGAAAAATTCAACCTGATTGGTTGGAACTGAGTAGTTCGATAACCCGATAAAACCGACTTGAGTTTGGTCCTTGCTTAATCTTGGTCGGAAACCAGAAGAAAAAACGAGGCATGGCTCCAAATTAATATATAAATTGCCTATTATCTCTATTATATATTTAACTTTAAATATAATTATATAAATTAGACATTATATATCTAGAAGAATATAATAATTTATTAGACGTTACCTTAATCCAAATTAATTTGATTTGCATAATATGCCCCTATTTTCAAATCTATTTAAAAGATAATAATGTAATATCATATTATCATTATTCTAATCTATTTTATTTAGTATCATAATCATGAACATCAAAGAATTCAACTCCAATCACAATTCTGAAGAAGTTCGATTTATCTATTTATAACATGTAAATCTATTATTTAAATCTAAGACATTAATTAATCTTTTGAATACAAATTTATTATATGAATTCAATATATATATAAATAAAAACTCAACAAAATATGTATGCTGTTAAGTCCACTAATTAAAACCTAAATCTATGTATACAAAAAGATTCGAAAAATACATAAACACATTGAGGAAATATGTGTTAGTGAGATAAGTAATATCAAATCGCAAAAACTTACATGCGGGTGACCGAATACTATGCGGCCACCCGCCTACTAAAGGTATATATATATATTTCAAGAGAATTAAACATAATCACATGGTGGCGTAGTGGCATGAGACTCATAGTGACTCACTTCATGCAGGTTTCAAGTTCAAAACCTCTAACCCCCTGTTTTTTTTTTTCCTTTTTTCTTTCTCCTTTTTTTTTTACATTTTCGGGATTTTGTTTTTTTTTTCTTTTTCCTTTTTTTTTTTTTTACATTTTTTGGATTTTCTTTTTCTAGTTTTGTTTCTTTTTTTATACGTTTTTTTTTTCCTTTTTCTGTTTTCTTTTTTATTATTTTTTTGCATTTTTTATATATTTTCTTTTTCTTTTCTTTTCAATGATTTCTTCTTTTTTTTTTTACTGTTTTTCTATTGCATTTTTTTTTAAATTTTACTGTTTTTCTTTTGCATTATTTTATATATTTTGTTTTTTTATCCTTTCGGTATTTTCTTTATTTTTCGTTGTTTTTTTTATTTATTATTTTTCTTTTGCTTATATATATATATATATGTGAAAAATGTAATATTTTTAAAATATTACATTTATTCATTACAATAATTACTTTTTATAACGACAATAATTACTTGAGAAAAATAACTAAAAGTATAAGTTCTCGTGAGTAAAAATAGCAATTATCGTGAACAAATGTTTCAAAATTATTACATTTGTTTATGATAATTGTTACTTTTATTTATTAGACCTTGTACTTTTAATTATTTGGTTAAGTAATTATTATAATAAGAAAAAGTAATTATTGATATGAATAAAAGTAGTGCTTATTTTTACTCATTAGAACTTATATTTTTAGTTATTTAGTCAAGTAAAAATTATCCTAATAAAAAGTAACCATTGATATGATGAAAGGTAATATTTTAACAAGATAAAATTTCTTCACAATAATTTTTATTTTTATTCATAAGAACTTTTATTTTTAGTTATTTGTTAAAGTAATTATTTTTATAAGCAAAAGTAAGTATTGATGTGAAGAAAAGTAATATTATTTTCACTTTCTATAACTTTTATTCTTAGCTATTTGATCAAGTAATTATTGTCGTAATAAAAAGTAATTATTGTTACAATGAAATGTAACGTTTTTAACTTATTACATTTATTAGGATAAATAAAAGTGAATATTTCCATTAGAGTTTAGTATTCATTATTTAGGGTTCAATATTCAAGGGTTAAGTTTTAGTATTCAAGGTTTAGGGTTTAGTATTAAGTGTTTAGGTTTCAGTATTCAATGTTTAGGTTTTTAAAATATTGAATGATGGGTAATACTTATATTCACATAAGTATACATTTAAGTATGGAAATGTATATCTTAGGATAAATAAAAGTGAGTATTTCCATTAGGGAGAGTAAATATTTTCATTTGGGTTTATTATTGAATAGCTAGGGTTTAGTATTCAGTGTTTAGGGTTTAGTATTCAGTGTTTAGGTTTAAAAAATATTGAATGATGGTTAATACTTATTTTCACATAAGTAAACATTTAAGCATGAAAATGTATATCTTAGATAAAAAAAAAGTAAATATTGTCATTCAGGTTTATTATTGAATGGTTAGGGTTTAGTATTCAGTGTTTAGGGTTTAGTATTCCCTATATAGAGTTTAGTATTCAGTGTTTAGGGTATACAAAATATTGAATGATAGGTAATACTTATATTCACATAAGTGTACATTTATACACAGTAATGTATATATTAGGATAAATAAAAGCGAATATTTCCATTAGGGTTTAGTATTCATTATTTAGGGTTTAATATTCAAGGGTTAGGGTTTAGTATTCAGTGTTTAGGGTTTAATATTCAGTGTTTAGGTTTTAAAAATATTGAATGATGGGTAATACTTATATTCACATAAGTATACATTGAAGTATGTAAATGTATATCTTAGGATAAATAAAAGTGAGTATTTCCATTAGGGAGTAAATATTTCCATTTGGGTTTATTATTGAATGGCTAGAGTTTAGTATTCAGTGTTTAGGGTTAGTATTCCATGTTTAGGTTTAAAAAATATTGAATGATGGTTAATACTTATTTTTAGGTTTAAAAATATTACCTTTCTTTATAATAATAATAATTATTTATTATTATAACAATAATTATTTTTTAGTACAACAATAATTACAATAAATATAATATTTTTGAAACATTAAATTTCTCCATATCAATTATTTTTTTATTATATCAATGATTACTTTTAATAGACATAAATAATAATATTATTATTTGATCAAATCAAATAATTATTATTGTAAGAAAAAGTAATTATTGATATGTATAATGCTTTATATTGAATGAAGGTAAATATTTATATTATCATAAGTATACATTTGTGCGACAAAATGTATATCTTATGCTTATTAAAAGTAAATACTCCTATTAGGGTTTAGTGTTCAGGTTTTAGGGTTTAGTTTACAGGGTTTAGGGTTTAGTTTATAGGATTTAGGGTTTAAAAAATATAATACTTTATATTAAATGAAGATAAATACTTATATTTACAAAAGTATATATTTGTGCGAATAAATGTATATATTATGCTTATTAAAAGTAACATTTACTATAAACAAATGTAATAATTTGGGGTGACGGATCAAATGGGCGCGGGTCAGGGGCGCGGATCCGGGTCAGGGTTGGAGCGCGGGTCGACCCGGCCGCATCCCATACGGGTGCCCTCACCCAAGTCCACCTCATATCAAATAATAGTGTATTGTTGTCCTCCTAGGGAAATAAAACTAGTAAAATTAAATTACATAAAATTTTTTATTGGAAAAATATATAAAGGCAAAAACTTGGGTGAGCTGGGCACGAGTTGGGCGCGGGTCTAAGGCCAGTTGAAAAATACAAATAATTAAAAGTAATTATTATTGTCATGGAAAGTAAAACTGAAGTAAACAGTTGAAATGAGTGAATGAATGGAAGTTTTTGAACTCTTGTATCTATAGATGCATGTATCTATAAATTCATCGTGACTGATGTTACTGGATATATATATCCTAATGATGATAAACCAAAGACCTCTTTCTAAGAAGAGACTTTGGTGCCTCAACTTTACCATAAGCTAAGTCTCATGATATCATTTTCTGTTGGTAAGTTCTATTACGCTCTTCATGATATCATATTTTGTTGGTACATATAAGTTCAATTATGCTCTTCATGATATCATATTTTGTTGGTACATAAGTTCAATTACGCTCTTCACGATATCATATTTTGTTGGTAACGATATCATATTCTGTTGGTAAGTTCTATTATGCTCTTCACCTTATTTCTGTTGTGCCTCACACTTCAAATGTTCACTAGCTTTAATGGTCAATGACTATGCTAGATTTTTTTTATTTTTTATTTTGATAAATTACACAATTAATAAAGAAATTTAATGATTGCATCACAGTGAACTCGAACCCAGGACATCAGTATTTGTGCATTAACCACCTACCGCTAGGCTAACACACGCACTGATACGAGCCCATCTACTAAAACTCAGCCCGAAGACACCGAACCCATTACTGTGGATGTGGAGGAAGAGCCCAGCCTAGCCCAAAGTCGACCCCATAGAGAAATCCGAAGGCCCGTACGATATATTACTTAAATGGGCTGCTATTTCTTTGCTTAGCTATTTTGTTGGGCCATGCCTAAGCCCATAAGATTAGGTTTAATCTCCTTTATCTTCCAAGATAAGCTTCCTGCTCCCTCATATATAAGGATGAGGATTGTATTTGGTAGGTATCAGAAAAATTGTAATCTTCTTTTGGCTTGTTCTTGCGTGATCGTAAGAATTTGAAGGAGTCTCACGTTCTCTTAAACGTGATAATTAATACAAAGCGTATTATTGGTGCTTTCATTGCTGTTCTCATTTTCATTGCTGTTCTCATGGCCCCCGACGTTCCTGATTGGCAAGCGCCGCTAACCGCCGTCCAGAAACAGATCGACGAACTAGTGGCCCTGTTCAAGAATTCCCACACTTCTTCAACGTCTACCAACACCGAACCCCATGACAACACCACTGCTCGTGCCCCAATTGTTCGCCTCGATGTTCCTCGTTTTGATGGCGATGACCCTCATTCTTGGATTTTCAAGATCGAGCAATACTTTTCCTATCATCACACCCCCGATACTCAACGCCTCCAAATCGTCGCCTTTTACCTCGATGGCAAGGCCTCTACTTGGTTCCAATGGTTGCAATCCCAAGGTCTGCTCTCGACATGGTCCGATTTTTTATCGCGCGTTCGTTCTCGTTTCGGTCCTTCCCAGTTTGAAGATCCTGAAGGTATGTTGGCTAAACTTACGCAACACGGTTCTGTCGCCGATTATCAGTCAGCTTTTGAGTCCTTGATGGGTCGTACTAACGGTATCTCGGAGCCCCTCCTCATCTCCTTTTATATCTCGGGTCTCACACCCTCTATTCGTCGAGAGTTACAATTGAATCGACCTGCTACTTTGGACGAGACATTTGCTCTTGCTCGTATATTCGAGAGTAAACACTTCGACGATCATTCTAATGCTCGTGGGCTTGTTCGGCAGTTTTCTCGGCCCCTTTTTTCGTCGTCACCGCTACCGCGTGCAACTCCACCATCTCCACCCCCTCATGTGCACGCCACCATCCCCAGCCCGCCTACGGTGCCCCAAACATCGTCGGGCCCAGAAATCAGCAAATCACCTGCTACTAGCGTGCAGCACAGCTCACCCATTGTTCCCATTCGGCGTCTCACTCCAGCCGAAACCCGTGAGAAACGTGAACGTGGGTTGTGTTTCCACTGTGACCAACGATGGAATCCCTCTCATCGTTGTAAGAATAAGGGCATGGTTATGCTTCTGGATAGCGATGATGTCGATCCAATGCCAACCGATATTGTCGATTCTGCTCCTCTGACTCCGGTACAGGAAGATGACGTTATTTTTGCTGATATTTCTACTCTTCACTCGCTTTCCGGCGCTGCTCAACCTCGTTCACTACGCCTATGGGGCAGTAAGCAGAACCAACGCTTTCAGGTGATGATTGATAATGGCAGTACTCATAACTTTATTAAACTTGACCTTGCAGAGAAACTTCAATTATCAGTTACTCCTATCACGAGTTTTCGAGTGTATATCGGTAATGGTGATTCCATTATTTGCCACCACAAATGCACCGGTGTTACACTTGATCTCCAGGGGACAATGTTTACTTTGGATTTGTTTGTCCTCCCAATCCGTGGCCCCGATATTATTCTTGGTATGGAATGGCTTCAAGAGTTGGGCCGGGTTACTCATGATTACAGCTGCAACCGTATGGAGTTTGAGTGGGATGGCCACACTGTTACTTTAGAAGGCGACACCTCTCTCAATTCTCGAGAAATACGATTCTCCATGCTTGAGTCTTTTTTTCAATCTCACGAGGTTGACTCACTCTATGAGCTTTGGATGGTCCATTCTGCAACTAAGGATGTTTCCTCCACCACAGCCATTGACTTCCAGCATATCCCTCTGGCTTTCCACAATATTCTCCATGAATTTTGTGATGTATTCGATGAACCGCGTAACCTCCCACCTCATCGCCTCTTCGATCACCGTATTCATCTTGAACCCGGTATTAAACCTGTAAATGTCCGTCCATATCGGTACCCATATTTTCAAAAGAATGCAATGGAACGGTTGGTGCGTGACATGCTCGATCAGGGAGTAATTCGCCCAAGCCATAGCCCATTCTCATCCCCGGTACTCTTGGTCAAGAAGAAGGATGGCTCCTACCGTTTTTGTGTTGACTACCGCGCCCTCAATGCTGTTACAATCAAGGATAAATTTCCTATTCCTACAGTGGACGAACTAATTGATGAATTAGGTAGTTCGGTGGTTTTTTCTAAGCTGGACTTGCGCGCAGGTTTTCACCAAATTCGAGTTCACGACAAGGATATTTTCAAGACGGCTTTCCGTACTCACGAGGGCCATTTTGAATTCCTTGTCATGCCGTTTGGTTTGACGAATGCTCCATCCACGTTCCAAGCCACCATGAATTATATTCTCAAGGATTTTTTGCGTCGCTTTGTCGTCGTTTTCTTTGACGACATTCTTATTTATAGTCGATCTGAGGCAGAACATATTGAGCATTTACGGGCGGTGCTGCATTGCTTAAAGTCTAATCATCTTTTCGTGAAATTTTCGAAATGCACGTTTGGCACTCCGTCAGTTGAATACTTAGGGCATATTGTCAGTGCCGGTGAGGTGCGTGCTGATCCATCTAAAATCGATGTTATGTTAGCTTGGCCCGAACCCACCTCTGCTAAACAACTTCGCGGTTTCCTGGGTCTAACTGGATATTATCGAAAATTTGTCCCAAATTATGCCTCTATTGCTTCTCCCCTCACTGATCTACTCCGCAAGGATGGTTTTGTGTGGTCTGTCGCAGCTTCTTCGGCCTTTTCTACCCTCAAACAAGCGATGGCTTCAACACCCATCTTGCGTTTACCAGATTTTTCCAAACCTTTCATCATCGACACGGATGCTTCTGACGTGGGTATTGGGGCAGCCTTATTGCAAGATAATCTTCCCATCGCTTATCATAGTCGAAAATTAGGAATTCGTCTCCAACACGCCTCCACATATATCAAAGAGTTACATGCCATTAGTGAGGCAATTGGTAAATGGCGTCAATATCTTTTGGGACGTCGATTTACTATATGCACTGACCATCATAGTTTGAAGGAGCTTTTGAAATAGCAGCTTCACACCCCGGATCAACATCGTTATATTCGCAAACTATTGGGATATGATTTTGTTATTGAACATAAGCCAGGAAAACATAATATTGTGGCTGATGCATTATCTCGCGCCCCCGAAGGTACCTCGAACAGCAACAGCGCGACTAACCCAGCATCTGCTTCGCCAACTCTATCCTTACACGACGCACCTGACGCCTTCACACCGCTCTGTCTCACAATCCAAAGTATTCCCGTCTCAACCTTTCTTGAGGACTTGCGCCGCGCTAACCGGGAGGATGCTGAATTCCTCTCTTATCATCAACAGCTAAAAAATGGAGCGTTACCCCCTGACTACGTTGTGGTTGATGACTTACTCACATACAAGCATAGGTATTTCCTTACTCCGTCTTCCCCATTGAAGCTGTTGAAAATACTAAATAATCAAAGTCAAGAAAAACAACATCTAGAAGTAGAAATATTTAGCAAAGTCAAAAGAAATATTTTGTATGACTTTAGTGAGATTATGCATGACTTTGCTACATGTTTTACTCTATAAATAGGTATCATTGTAATACAAAGAACATCAAGCAATATCAAGAAATACAATTACAATCTTTAGCTTCTCTTTCTCTATGCATTATGATAATACCATGTTTTAACATGGTATCAAAGCTGGTTTAATTCTGGGAACTCAGAAATCATTCATCACGGTTCCAAATACCTCAAATGTCAGGAAAGATTCAAGCCACAAACCCATCTAACATGGTATCAGAGCAGGCATGATTCTGGGAACTCAGAAATCATTCATCACGGTTCCAAATACCTCAAATAAAATCGGCCTTCTCAAAAATGAGAAGGGAGGCTGCCCGACTACAGATTTTGCAGTCGGCAACCAACCGCTTCAAAACCAACATTTCATCATCGGAAGAGACCGGGACCGAACTTACCACCACATTCCGCCCTGCAACACGGCCGGAAGTGCGGTTGCAACAAATCACCGCCGATAGAAGCAAAGAAGGCGGAGGAAAGAACCCAGGCGTCTCGGTCGTCGCTGCCGCCCAATCTTCGCTGCCGCCGCCGAATCATTACTACGGCGTGGCTAACTGTCAAAAGCCTACCGGAGCAGCGGCGGTGGCTGCGGGAGCAGCGGAGGCGGCCACAAATCGGACATCTCCGGTTGGGCAGAAGAGGGTAGAGACGCAATTAATGGCGGATGCAGCACTGGAACGGCTGCTGGAGAAGCTCCAGCAGCTACTGCTGTACGAAGCCCAGTTGGTGAAGAACGTGAAGACCCAACTGGAGAAGCTGGAGATGAATCTCCGGGTCTTTAGAGCATTCCTTGCAGATTCCGCGCAGTCGGTGAAGGACGACGACGACGCCGTCTTTGAGGAGCTCGTCCGCCAGGCAAGTGACGTCATTTACGAGGTGGAGGACGTCGTTGATCAATGCCGCCGCCGGAGCCAGAACTCTGCGGCGGAGCCGGCGAAATCGAAGGGCTGTGAAGAATCCAATGTGATGATGATGAATGAGAGAGAGGCGGATGGAGAAGGAAGGGGAGGCGGATGGAGAAGGGAATTAGGTATAGGGTTTGGTGTTTTGACACTAAACCCTCATTCTTCTCTTTATTTGCAAAAGATACCCCACCCTTTAAAATCTGCCCCCCTAAGTTTTCAAAAATTACAGAAACACCCCAATCTTCTACATAATACTAAAATTACTTCCGCTGCATATCAAATCTCTAGTGATAAACAAGATAGAGATAAAAGATGGATTTTTGATTGAACAAAATTTCAAAATCAAAATGAATAACTCCTAAATACGAGTATAAACTATTTAAAATTTCAAAATCAAAATGAAGAACTCCTAAATACGAGTATAAACTATTTAAAATTTCAAAATCAAAATGAAGAACTCCTAAATACGAGTTTAAACTATTTAAAATTTCAAAATCAAATGAATCATTTGATTTTCATGCATTTATCGACCGGATATTGCATATGCTGTTGGGGTTGTGAGTCAATTCTTGCACCAACCACAAGCCGACCACATGGAAGCTGCGCTCAGAATTATGAACTCCAAGAGTTTTTTCAGAAGTTCTTGGCAAGTTGAATATCGGGAATCCCGTTACTCAACTTGAGGGGGAGTGTTGAAAGTAACACTACAGAAGTCAAGATTTGCATTCTACAGAAGTCAAGATTAGCAAGCAGCAAAAGTCAGAAAGAGGAGAAGCGTGCCTTTATTTATCTGTCAAAGATTTACCACGGATCCCTTAATCAAAGGGATCCTGGTATGACTTTAATATCATGTAATACATTATAAAGGATGATTGTATTCTTCAGAAAATATCAAGCAATAAGCAATACAATAAAAATCATCTTGCTTCTCTCTTTATCTTTCTCTATGCATTATGATAATACCATGTTCTAACATGGTATCAAAGCCAGGTTTGGTCTCAAGCAATAAGCAATACAATGTTCTAACATGGTGTCTAATGCTTTTTGGATCGTCTCAAGGTTTGGTCTACTGTATCCGGGATTGGTACTAACTAAGGTAGTTAGTACTCTCCACACTGCCACCTGGAATGATTCACTCAGTAATTTATTTCTGATGGAAGCAAGTGAAACAGAGCCGATACACTCCAAATCGCATAAATCTTCACCATTGTCCAGTTCCTCTTTCACAACATCTGACAGCCTTTTGATACCTAGGGCCTTAGACACCCTCTCTGGAAGATCTTGGTGAACAAATCTGATTCTGGAAGTGTCAATATGTTTAACATAATGGGAACCACGAGAATCAATATAAACACAAGATTTTGCATGGACAAGCCTGCATCCGTCATCAGGAACAATTGCTTCAGAATCCCAGTTGGAGATGCCTAGGCTGTTCTTCTCATCGCAAATGAAATGTAAAATTTCAAGTGCAGCACGTAATTCATTTGGATTCAGACGCTGATAACCACAAACTGTTTGAAGATCTGACAGAAGATTCCTTGCAGAAGCAACAGACAGTGAGTCTTGCAGGCCCAAATCCCGGAGAATCTTCACATAAGGGAGATATGCTGAAGGGAGCTCAAATGCAAATGGGGAAAGATTTATAGTCAAACGGGCAAAAAGAGAGCTTGCTTTCACCAGGCGGGTACCATTTGCAGCTGGCAAGAAAGCTACTTGCTGCAGCTTTGCAATATCTGAAGAAGAAAGGGAGCTCCAAAACTTGTCCAGATACCTCAACACCTCAAGTGCAGCTTCATCAACTGTCTTTATACCTGATATAGCAGGCCAATGAGCAAGGGTGTCCTCACCACCGTTTCTTCCGATAATCTGAAGGTGCCTAAGTACACATGAAAAGGCTGGAGGACTCGACAGTTGTAGTGGTCCCCAAGCATACTCAGGTGGTACAACACTCTGTATTGAAAGAATTGGAGCACAACTCCAAGCAAGAGGCCAATCCTTCATCAGTATGGCTTCAGAGTAGGATGAAAGCACTCTATTCCCACTTCTTTTGCCACCTATGTTGGGGAATCCTTTTTCAGCTGGAATACAAGCAATTTTTCCAAGGAGATTGCAGAAGTTATTTCCATAAAGAACAGCAAAATTAGAGAAAATTGTTTTGACCAAAGTTTCAGCCAACACCCAAATCTCAAAAGATACTTCATTCTTGGGATTCCAAACACTTAGTTCATCGGGAACCTTTATATCTTTCATACATTCAACTCCAAGATACTCCACTCTCTTTGCACACTCAAGAATAACATCTGCCTCAATAGAAGTTCGGAGACCCACTTTCCGCAAAATCTGAAGCCATCCATCAGAAATGAACCGCTCTCCTGGGAATTTTTTCCTCACCCCAGAAAATACAGATGTCAATAAAGCATCGCCAGGGTCAAATAGATCTGGGGGTTTACAGAGATTTTCAGACTGTTCATCAGCTGTTTTGACAAATTTAGAGTCTTTAAGAACCTCAATTACAGATGAATCCAATTGAAGATCTTTCCAGTTTGTGTACAAATATATCATTATATCCTCCTGCTCAAGCCGAGGTTTATGTTCAAATCCAGGTAATCCAAATTTCACAAGAATCTGCTTATCATCAAATTCGGGGATTCCAAGTGCTTGAAGTAAAGAACTTTCAGTAGAATCGGCATACTTAGAGAGACACCTATCTTCAGATGGTTTGAGAAATGTTTTTGAAGAGATCATGCAAAGATCCTCATTTTCCAATTGGGTATATGTCCCACGAACTGTTCTATAGATGGGAAGATTACGTAGCACTTCGAGTTCTTCCCTTCCATAATTAGAACTACCAGAGGAGAAATCAGTAGAAATTAAACTGAAGAGCTGATCTCGTTCAGATGCTGAAAAAGATGTAAGTCGAGGAAAATATCCAGCTCGTTTAGCTGCTACAAGTTTGGATGCTATAGTTCGCCCTAATGACTGCCCTTCTAATGGCAAACATTTTGATGAGGTAGCACAATCCAGGTAATTAACATCAAAAATGGGAATATTGTATTGATTAAGCAGCGAAAACAACCAAGGGTACTTCTCGTCTATAATTTTATATGACAATAAATATTCTTGTATTTCATGAGAATCAGAAGAATATTCAGATTGACCAGCTTCAGGTTGATCTACTTCAGGAGTAGTATTAGAAATCGCCAAATCCCTACTTCGGGGAGGAACAAATACAAGATGACATTCTCTCACGCGACACAAGATTGGGCGGCCAAGAAAAGCAGGAATAATGGGCCAATCAGAAAAAAGAGAGATGTCTTCGGATGAGCTATGGAAGATTTTCCAGAAAAGTCTAATCCACTCTGAAACGAATCATCATCGTTCATGGTATTATCATAATGCATAGAGAAAGATAAAGAGAGAAGCAAGATGATTTTTATTGTATTGCTTATTGCTTGATATTTTGGATCGTCTCAAGGTTTGGTGCAAGAATTGTATTTCTTTGATATTGCTTATGATAATACCATGTTCTAACATGGTATCAAAGCAGGTTTAATCCTTGGAACTCAGAAAAAAAATGCCTCACAAGAATCCACAGCCATCAGCTATCTCAAATCAGCAGCCCACCATTCAGGCGGCAGCACCAGTTTCTGGTTCAAGTGCTCAGAATCAAATAAGAAAACAGCAGCTTAACCAACCTATGCCTTCATTGCTCACGCAATCACAACAACCTCTGTCAAATACAGGCAGCCAATATTTACCCCTCCAACCACCACTACCACAACAACCAAGGAGCCACAGAACCAAAGAAATCCCGGCTCCCTCAGCGGAGTCGGCGTTCTCGAAAGTGAGAAGAGAGGCCGCCCGACTACAAATTTTGCAGTCGGCAACCAACCGCTTCAAAACCAACATTTCATCATCGGAAGAGAACGGGACCGAACTTACCACCACATTCCGCCCTGCAACACGGCCGGAAGTGCGGTTGCAACAAATCACCGCCGATAGAAGCAAAGAAGGCGGAGGAAAGAACCCAGGCGTCTCGGTCGTCGCCGCCGCCCAATCTTCGCTGCCGCCGCCGAATCATTACTACGGCGTGGCTAACTGTCAAAAGCCTACCGGAGCAGCGGCGGTGGCTGCGGGAGCAGCGGAGGCGGCCACAAATCGGACATCTCCGGTTGGGCAGAAGAGGGTAGAGACGCAATTAATGGCGGATGCAGCACTGGAACGGCTGCTGGAGAAGCTCCAGCAGCTACTGCTGTACGAAGCCCAGTTGGTGAAGAACGTGAAGACCCAACTGGAGAAGCTGGAGATGAATCTCCGGGTCTTTAGAGCATTCCTTGCAGATTCCGCGCAGTCGGTGAAGGACGACGACGACGCCGTCTTTGAGGAGCTCGTCCGCCAGGCAAGTGACGTCATTTACGAGGTGGAGGACGTCGTCGATCAATGCCGCCGCCGGAGCCGGAACTCTGCGGCGGAGCCGGCGAAATCGAAGGGCTGTGAAGAATCCAATGTGATGATGATGAATGAGAGGGAGGCGGATGGAGAAGGGACGGGAGGCGGATGGAGAAGGGAATTAGGTATAGGGTTTGGTGTTTTTGACACTAAACCCTCATTCTTCTCTTTATTTGCAAAAGATACCCCACCCTTTAAAATCTGCCCCCCTAAGTTCCAATAAAATACGAAAACTACCCCGAGGTTTTATTAAAAAAAAAAAAAAAAAATCAAATTCAAAACAAAACACTCCTAAATACGAGTATAAACTATTTAAAATTTCAAAATCAAAATGAATAACTCCTAAATACGAGTATAAACTATTTAAAATTTCAAAATCAAATGAAGAACTCCTAAATACGAGTATAAACTATTTAAAATTTCACAAGTTGAGTATCGGGAATCCCGTTACTAAACTTGAGGAGGAGTGTTGAAAATAACACTACAGAAGTCAATTCTTGCACCAACCACAAGCCGACCACATGGAAGCTGCGCTCAGAATTGTGAGATTCTTGAAAGGAACCTTTGACTATGGAGTACTGTTCAGGAAAATTGGACATCTCGAGATACAAGCCTACACTGATGCTGACTAGGCTGTAAACTCCAAAAGTTTTTCAGATGTTCTTTCCAAGTTGAGTATCGGAAATCCCGTCACTCAACTTGAGGGGGAGTGTTGAAAATACTAAATAATCAAAGTCAAGAAAAACAACATCTAGAAGTAGAAATATTTAGCAAAGTCAAAAGAAATATTTTGTATGACTTTAGTGAGATTATGCATGACTTTGCTACATGTTTTACTCTATAAATAGGTATCATTGTAATACAAAGAACATCAAGCAATATCAAGAAATACAATTACAATCTTTAGCTTCTCTTTCTCTATGCATTATGATAATACCATGTTTTAACAGAAGCAACATCTATTAAAGAAATTCCATTGTTCTCCCATTCATGGTCATGGAGGTGTTAAAAAGACGTTAGTAGGCATTTCCTCCCTATTTTATTGGCCGCACATGCGTCGTGACGTTGAGAATTTTGTCCGTGCTTGTGAGATTTGTCAACAGGTGAAGAACCTAACAACTGCCCCAGCGGGACTTTTGCAGCCGTTACCTATTCCAGCCATGGTTTGGAACGAGCTTACAATGGATTTCATTACTCATCTACCTGCCTCTCATGGTTATTCGGTTGTTCTTGTCGTCGTCGACCGTCTAACTAAGGCCGCTCACTTTGGGCCTCTGACCGCGGGGTTTACAGCTAGCAAGGTGGCTCGCTTGTTCACTGATATGGTTATTAAGCTCCATGGATTCCTATATTTTTAAGCAAATTTTGGGCTGAGCTCTTCAAGCTTAGTGGCACTTCCCTGAAGCATAGTTCTGCTTATCACCCCCAAACGGATGGCCAAACCGAGGTTGTGAACCGGTGTTTGGAACAATATCTACGCGCCATGACATCTGAACGTCCGGCGCATTGGTCAGATTACTTAGGCTGGGCCGAGTTTCACTATAACACGAGCTACCACTCAAGCATTAACATGAGCCCGTTTCAAGCTGTCTATGGTCGCCTTCCTCCTCTTATTCCACGCTACACACTTGGCTCCACCACCGTTGATGCGCTGGATGCGTTACTCCTTGATCGTGACCGTTTGTTGACAGATTTGAAGTCTTATTTGTCTTCTGCACAGCACCGTATGCAACAACAAGCGAACCAGCGACGCCGTGATGTTGAATTTAGTGTTGGTGACCTCGTATGGGTCAAATTACAGCCCTATCGTCAAGTTTCTGTTGTTCGCCGTCATGCTCCAAAACTGGCCAAGCGCTACTTCGGACCATATCCTATTCTTGAGAAAATTGGAGTTGTTGCATACCGCCTCGATTTGCCTTCGAATAGTCGCATCCACCCAGTTTTTCATGTCTCCTTACTGAAGCCTTTTGTTGGCACTGCTACCGCTCCACTTAACCCACTACCAGTTGATTCAATGGGTTTGCCGACTTTACTTCCGGTTGTTGTCATTTCTTCTCGCACTATTCTCCGAGATGGCAAACCTGATACTCAGATTTTAGTTCAGTGGGAGGGTCTGCCACCTGATGCAGCGACGTGGGAATCTCTTGCGTCATTTCAAGAGTCTTTCCCGAACTTTCACCTTGAGGACAAGGTGGATCCGCAGGGGAGAGGAGTTGATACGAGCCCATCTACTAAAACTCAGCCCGAAAAAACCGAACCCATTACTGTGGATGTGGAGGAAGAGCCCAGCCTAGCCCAAAGTCGACCCCGTAGAGAAATCCGAAGGCCCGTACGATATATTACTTAAATGGGCTGCTATTTCTTTGCTTAGCTATTTTGTTGGGCCATGCCTAAGCCCATAAGATTAGGTTTAATCTCCTTTATCTTCCAAGATAAGCTTCCTGCTCCCTCATATATAAGGATGAGGATTGTATTTGGTAGGTATCAGAAAAATTGTAATCTTCTTTTGGCTTGTTCTTGCATGATCGTAAGAATTTGAAGGAGTCTCACGTTCTCTTAAACGTGATAATTAATACAAAGCGTATTACGCACACTATGTTGGATTTTTTTAGTTTGGTTCATAGTTCATTGTGTTCTTTGAAATGTTTTAGACTAATCAACCTTTTTTTTTTGTTTAATTTGCATTCTACTAGAAAAATGAAGAGTCAAATAACTTCTTTTTGGGCATCATAACTTTTTCTCTTATTTTCTTTTCTAGGTGACCCACAATTACAATGATACGCATTTTTCAAGTTTTTTTTGGGGCTTTTGATTGATACAAATTGGACCATTTTTGCACAAAGATTTTCTTTCTTTCTTAATTTTTCTTTATCTTCTTGATAGCTGAACACCAACACTATCACATGTGTTAATCTTTCTTCATCAGATTTTTCCATCTTGGTTTTTGCAAAGAGATGGCTTATGCTGATTATTGGAGTTCTGGCACGTTCTTACCGATGGCCCCCCACCCATGTGATTATTGGATCATAGCGAAAGAAGATAATGCATATTTGGATCCTAGCCAAAAAGGAGATACATATCTGGAACAATGAAAAGCGTTAAGAATGAAAACACACACTCATTCAAGTAAAAAAAAAAAAAAAAACACTCATCTTCTTCATTTTTGCTTTTTTTTTTTCTCTTAAAGGAGGATATTTTTTTTATGGATCGAACTAAAGTGAACAGCCACTTGCATTCTTTTTTACTTTTGGAATCTAAATTGTTGAAACTGAGGGAAGCACGAACATCATCTTAATGAGTTTGGATTAATAAAATGTTTCAAGATAGTCTTTATTTGCATATTTATAGGCCATAAAGTTGCTTGAGATCCATAATCATCTTTCTTGATTCAAATGCATATTTAATTTTAGTGGATATAAGCAATATGAAAACTCGAACTGGAACCGAGTAAGAGTTCTCCAACGACTAAGAACTCGAGTCGTGACTTCGTACTCGTATAATAATAACTCATAATAAACAAGCATAAAGCACAAAACAAACACGATATGGTTACTCAGTTGGGTGATAACACACCTATATCAGGGGAAGCATTTCACTAAATTCTTTTATCTCCTTTTTTTATCTTTAGTTAAAAAGAATGTGGGTGTGACCCACGAAAATGATCTGTATTCCACATGCTTTTTGGCTTTTGGGAAAAGTAGAACAATTTCACGAAAAAGTGATTTTTTTTTTTTTTGACTATCTTCTTCATTCTATTATTCTCTATGTAGATAATCCTGTTGTTTATTCTTCCTTCAATCTGCTTACTAAAAAAAGAATTAAAAGAAAAAGAAAACAAATAGTTTCCTGCATCATCAGAGATGGCCTATGCTGCTCTTGTCTCCCTCACAAACACCATAGATCGATTCCTTAACAGCAATCTATATTCCATTTCTGTTGAAGAAAAACAACAAATTACATCTCTCCTTGATTATGTTACTCCCTTTCAAGACTTCCTCGATAAATTTCCAGACAAATTCAAGAGTTTGGAAGGGCGAATGAGGGAAGTGGCAAATGAAGCAGAAGATATCTTAGAATATCTTGTGTTGGAAAAGGTTTTCTTGTCCTCATCTGGACTTGCACCGCCCGACAGGGTTAGTGATGATGAGAAGCAGGAGGAAGAGGAAGAGGAGACTGAATGCTATCGAAGTTCAAAACACGAACTCCAGATGGAAAGGGTGATGGAGGAAATTGCTTTGATTGCTGCACAAGTGAAGGAAATCAAGGATAGCTCCAGCAGCAAAGACGTTGAACGTGGTGGTGCTGATACTTCTGCTGCTCCTACTTCATCATCAACTGATCCATCCATCCACAAAGATTCCATGGTTGGTTTTGAAGATTATGTGTTAGACGTGAAGGATCGCCTCTGTGGAGAGCCATCCCAACTCCAAGTCATCCCGATCTGTGGGATGGGTGGCATCGGCAAAACTACTCTTGCCAGGAACGTTTATGATGATCCATTAACGGTGGGCCATTTTGTGATTCGTGTTTGGGTCACAATATCACAAGATTACAGTGCACAGAGAATTCTTTCTAGCCTTTTGGAGTCCTTGAAGGAATACAACACAGGTGGATTGGGAAAAAGTGATGATGAAAAAGTGCACAAAATTTTAATGGGCAGGAGATATTTAGTTGTGATGGATGATATGTGGAGTGGTGAGGCATGGGATGTCGTCAGAAGGGTATTTCCTGATGATGGCAACGGAAGCCGTGTTGTGCTAACCACGAGGTTGTTTGAGGTGGCTTCTTATCCGGATCCATCGAACAGGCTTCATGAGATAAGCCTGTTGAATGCAGAGTGTGGATTGTTGGCCCAATACTCTTTATTTTCAGCTCAAGCCCAAACCAAGCCCATCTCCCTAAATAATCCCAACCCCTTTTCAGCCAAACCCTTAATCCCTCACTTCCCTTGCGCCGCTCTGTTATCTCTCTCTCTCTCACCTGCGCCTTTCCATTTCCCCTCCACCGCCCGACTCCTCGGTTCTCCTTCCGCCTTCAATTCTCCCCCTCCTTCCCGATGTCTCCCTTTACCTTCCTGATCTGTCCCCAGCTTGGTTATAAGGCACTCGATTGTGGGAAGTTCCGTTCAAGAGGTACACAACGTTGAAGGCTCTGCTATTCCTTCTGTGTTTCCGGTCTGATCGCCGGTGTTGTGGCTGTGAGGAGCGGGCTTCCTGCAGTTGAGAGCATTATCACCGGATTCCTGTGAAGGTCTCCTGCTTGGTGATATTGCTGAGTTCCCTGTGTCGCCGGATTCCTGAGAAGGTTTCCTGTTTGGTGACGGAGCTGTGTTCTTTGAGTCGCCGGAGTCCTGTCCATCGGATTCCTGAGTTTGGGCGGCTGAGATTAACTGAGTTGGGCTCCGATTTGTGTTCCGCTTCCACCTTTGAGCCTTGGTCCTTGAGCTGCCGGAGTGTGTTGTCTCAGTGGGAAAATCTGAGCCTCTGTGTCCGAAAGGGCACACTTTTCCCACCTTGAATCTCCTCTGGACTCTCTTACTTTTCTGTTTTTCTTTTATCTCTTTCTTTGAACTGTTGACTTGCTACTTTTCTGGTGATTTGCAGGTTCACGCAGGAGGAAGAGGAAGTAGAAGGTGAAGAAGAAAAAGAGCAGAAGAAGAAGACGAAGAGGAAGAATCAGTCTGTGGACCTTGGCACTAGAGTGCCGTGTGAAGGCGGCAGGACGGTCGGGAACCAAGCGGTGAACCTCCGGCAAGGCGAAGATACCCAACAGTGGTATCAGAGCCACGGGGACCTTGCCGGGGCTCCCCCCGAACACATCCCTCTCACCCCGCCGCCCTTTGGCTGCGCCGATTCGCTCCCGACGAGCAAGGATTGAGGTAAGTCTGGACTTTCCCCTACCTGGGAATCCAGCTCTGGTAAATTGGCTTAATCACTAAGACTCCTAGATTCTAGTATTGGTGTTGGCTGCTGTTTTTTGTTCTTTTACCTGTTTTTGTCTGGTATCTTGCGATCCTCCCCTTGTGCTTCCGCTTATTGTTCTTCTCTGAGGTTTTCTTGCTCTGGTGTTTTCCTGAGTGTTCTCTGCTCATGTTCTTGTGAACCCTAGCATTCCAAGCTTGGGAGCCTTTTGTGCTCGGACTTTCTTGCTTACGGTCCAGTTCGTCTGGATTTCCCTGTGGGTCTCCTCGTGCGAGTAGCCTGGATAGCAAGAGTAGTCAAGGGTTCACCGGCAGCCCTGAGCTGTTGTTTGCTTTTCTGCTCTGGAAAGTTTCTCTCTGGCATCTTGTGTACCTAGTTGAGTTCTGCTCTTGTTGTTGCTTGTTGACTGTTATTTGTTGGTGTCTGTGAGACTGCTGTCTTGAGTTTTACTGCTTGCAGCTGTTTGAGCTTTTTGTCATCATGAACAACTGCTATAGGTTGTGGGATAGGTCTATCCCTGGGTTTAAAACTAGCATCAGCAGGGATGTGGTGTTTAATGAACTTTTCTTTCCATGTTTGATTGAATCCTCACTTTATGCTGCTCCAAGTGAGGTGGAGAATGTGAATGTTGTTAATCAAAGCATGTATGAGTTTATGTTTCCTCCCCCCACTTTTGCTTTTGAGGTGGATCCCCGACCCAACATGCATGCTGAACCAGAAAACTTGCTTGAGCCTGCTATGAATGAACCTAATGAAACTTGGGCACTAGTGATAAAGCCCACTGAATGTTCTGTTGTTAAGTCCAAATTATGGTTTAAGGTCAAGCATGATACTAAAAATGTCAGATATAAAGCTAGGCTTGTTGTTAAGGGATCTACTAAGAAAGAAGGCCTTGATTGCAATGTGGTCTCTGCTCCTGTTGTATTTTCTGATCATGGTTAAAGTTCAGTTTCTGTACTTGTGTGTGTGGCAAGTTTAGCCTCTGTGGCTGCTTGTCTCTTTCATGTTTTTTCTCTTTTTCTTGCATATTTTCTTTGTTCTGTGTGTTTGTGTTTGTTGAGTCTGTTGCTCTGTCCTGTGTTTGTGTGTTCTGCATGTGTTTTCTTTTGCTCTGAGTGTCTGATCTGTTGTGAGCTCTGCTCTGGTCTGTTTGTCTCTTCTGTGTGTGTCTTGTGTTATGTTGCTTGAGTGCATGTGTGTGTGTCTGTTGTGTCTTCAATGATAACCTCTTTTGGTTTGAGAAATGGTGATTTCCCTTGGGTTGGTCTCTGGTGTTGAGATTGAGATTAATATGCATAATATTCTTCTCACCCTCTATTGTCTTGTCTTTGTGATAGGATGATAGTAAAAATGGCTGTGATGATAAATTCAGTTAAAGGCACACACTCCCTGGTGACATAAAGACTATTGTGCCAAAGGTGGATATGTGGATTGTTGGCCCAATACTCTTTATTTTCAGCTCAAGCCCAAACCAAGCCCATCTCCCTAAATAATCCCAACCCCTTTTCAGCCAAACCCTTAATCCCTCACTTCCCTTGCGCCGCTCTGTTATCTCTCTCTCTCTCACCTGCGCCTTTCCATTTCCCCTCCACCGCCCGACTCCTCGGTTCTCCTTCCGCCTTCAATTCTCCCCCTCCTTCCCGATGTCTCCCTTTACCTTCCTGATCTGTCCCCAGCTTGGTTATAAGGCACTCGATTGTGGGAAGTTCCGTTCAAGAGGTACACAACGTTGAAGGCTCTGCTATTCCTTCTGTGTTTCCGGTCTGATCGCCGGTGTTGTGGCTGTGAGGAGCGGGCTTCCTGCAGTTGAGAGCATTATCACCGGATTCCTGTGAAGGTCTCCTGCTTGGTGATATTGCTGAGTTCCCTGTGTCGCCGGATTCCTGAGAAGGTTTCCTGTTTGGTGACGGAGCTGTGTTCTTTGAGTCGCCGGAGTCCTGTCCATCGGATTCCTGAGTTTGGGCGGCTGAGATTAACTGAGTTGGGCTCCGATTTGTGTTCCGCTTCCACCTTTGAGCCTTGGTCCTTGAGCTGCCGGAGTGTGTTGTCTCAGTGGGAAAATCTGAGCCTCTGTGTCTGAAAGGGCACACTTTTCCCACCTTGAATCTCCTCTGGACTCTCTTACTTTTCTGTTTTTCTTTTATCTCTTTCTTTGAACTGTTGACTTGCTACTTTTCTGGTGATTTGCAGGTTCACGCAGGAGGAAGAGGAAGTAGAAGGTGAAGAAGAAAAAGAGCAGAAGAAGAAGACGAAGAGGAAGAATCAGTCTGTGGACCTTGGCACTAGAGTGCCGTGTGAAGGCGGCAGGACGGTGGGGAACCAAGCGGTGAACCTCCGGCAAGGCGAAGATACCCAACACAGAGCACAGCTGGAATTTGTTGAAGCATAAGGTGTTCGCAGATGAAGAATGTCCTTCGAATTTAGAAACTATTGGGGAGGAGATTGCGACAAGCTGCAAAGGATTGCCCCTCGCGATTGTGGTGATTGCGGGGCTTCTATCCACAGTTAGTAAGAATCCATCTTCATGGCAGGAGATTGCAGAAAAGGTGAAGTCTGCAAAAACTACAGAGCATGACCAAATCGAGGAGATACTATCTTTGAGCTACGTCGAATTACCTCAATATTTGAGGCCATGTTTCTTGTACATGGGTTCCTTCCCGGAAGATGATGAGATCCATGTTGTGAAACTCATGAGGTTGTGGGTAGCTGAGGGCTTTGTGAAGTTTTCAATCAACTCCAAGAGCTTTGAAGAGGTGGCGGAAGAGTGTTTAGATGAACTCGTGAAGAGAAATCTTGTTTTGGTCAGAAAGAGGAAATCTAATGGCAGAATCAAAAGCTGCAGCCTCCATGATCTGATGAGGGACTTGTGCATAAGAAAAGCGCATGAAAGTCAGTTTTTCTTGAATCTGATGGATAAGCATGTTGAAAAGGAGGATTTTACAGAAAGGATAAAGAATCAGCGCCGTGTAAGCATTGATTCGTCTCATCTCGGATATCTTTCAAGCGAGGATGATTCAACCATCCATTCCATCAGATGCTCGAAATACCATTTAGTGAAACTGGACTTTGTCAAGGGTGTGAGGTTGCTGAGGGTGTTGGATACGGTACCCGCTGACGTGGAGAGATCACCATCGCTGCATCAACTATGTGAGTTATTTCATTTAAGATACCTTGCTATTAACTATATGGAATCTATTCCTAAGGGATTATCAATGCTTAAGAATCTGCAAACCTTAATCCTCGGTAGAGAAGGACGACACAAATTCGGTGTTGGAGTAGTTTGTAATCTTGTTTTGCGTTGGGACACGCCACAATTAAGACATGTTCACTTTCACGGCACAATCTATTTTGAGGATCCAAGTGAAACAACTCTCTCTCTAGAGAGGCTTCAAACACTTTCCGATGTGTCACATTCAAGTTGCACTGAAAGGATCTTGAAAAAGATCCCAAACCTTAAAAAGTTGAAGATTGATTGTTCTGGGGGTCGTCATCATGAAGATGCAGCTTGTTTGAATGATCTGGTACATCTACACCAGCTCGAGAATTTGAAAGTATATGCTGGTAGATGGGTTCAGTCTCGGCCAAAGCACTATAAGATTACTTATCCTAGCACCCTGAAAAAGTTGAGTTTGATTGATTTGAGACTTCCTTGGAGCCACATGATTGTTGTTGGTTCATTGCCAAATCTACAAGTACTTAAACTAAAAAGTTGTAGTTGGGTCGATGGTGACACATGGGAAACAAGCGAAGAAGCATTCCCAGCATTGGAAGTTCTTCTAATTGAAGGTTCAGGGTTGGTGAATTGGATAACTGAAAGTAGCCATTTCCCCAAACTCAAAAGGCTACTGCTTCGTTTTTGTTGGGATCTCAATGGGATTCCAAATGATATTGGAGAAATTCCAACTCTCGAACTCATTGAGGTTACAGGTGAAGTGAAAAAGTCTCTAATTGAGTCAGTTGAATTGATACGAGAGGAGCAAGAAGAATATGGAAACAACATTCAAGTTGTCTGCAGTGCTAAGTCCTAAAGATGTGG
Organism: Salvia miltiorrhiza; assembly: GCF_028751815.1. Lineage (NCBI taxonomy): Eukaryota > Viridiplantae > Streptophyta > Magnoliopsida > Lamiales > Lamiaceae > Salvia > Salvia miltiorrhiza. Next base: position 1,235,180 of record NC_080389.1, read on the forward strand.
ATTTGGATAAGGTACTGCCTTTCATCCCTTGAATTTGCTATTGGTCACAACTTTCCAAACTTAGCTTTTATATGATAAGATACAACTTGTAATTACACTAACTATTCTTTGCTACATGCATCTTATCCGATTTTTATTCATTTTTGGTTATTTCACAGCCGGTGTTATGTATCTTTCTCATTATTCAGATTGAAGAAGAAAAGAGGATGGGAATGTGTTCTCATATTGAAGAGGTCCTCTTAAGCAATGAAGTTTGGAACTTGTTTTGATTTGTTAGAAGTTTTTTTCGCATGTGAGTGGATAATGTTTTGAAGAGTGATAACATTGTGTCCTTTATCATGTGTATATATCTATGTTTTTATAAAGAATGTTGATATTTCATATTTAGTTTCTTTTTTCCAAGATACTTTGTTGCCATTCAATCAACTAGGGTCCTTTATGAAGAATGTTGACAAAGTTAGAAATATCTCAAAACAGAGGTGATTGCTGAAATTGAGGGAAGAGAGTGAAGGTCATCTAATGACTTTGCATATTTCAGTTGATTATAATACATGTTGCAGCTTAATTAAATCATCTACTTGATGTTATAGGATTAATCTTCTCTATCTAAGCATGTTGAGAATATGAAATGATACTGATATGGGCACTTAATTTGTAAGATTCCATACTTTCACTTTGTGTAGTTTTGTACCATCCTTTCTAAAAATAATTCATATGATAAATCTCATTACTCATTCTTGTTCATAGGATATTAAGTTAGCAATAGGATGTGAGAACTTTCTAAGTAATTAAATCACTAAATATGAAGCAGTTCATTGGATATCAAGAAGCTCTAACCTGGATAGGAAGTCGATTAATTCATTGAAGCAATTCCTCGAACACTTGCAGTGCACTTTTCTCGAACATCTGGCCCTCAATCAGATTCCAACTCCGATCCTCATTCATCGGAATTAGAAGGCTCTTCATGATCATAATCCGTAAAAAACTCCAAAATTCCATGCCGAAATCTCAGACTTAGCTCAATTTTTCGGCTCAGAGTTATAAGCGCGTGCTATCTCAATCTTAAAATAATATGGTAGTTGAGACTTGAGATGGTAAAAGTATATGTAGGAGTATTTATCTCAATCTTAAAATAACTCCAATTCAAAAAAAAAAAGAAAGAAAAAAAGTTCTTAAAATAACTCGTTTAGTCAATTAATAAAATGAGTAGTGCAAAACTTGAATGAATAAATAGGGCCAAATTCAATTAAAATCACAGCTCATTTTCTCTTAAAAGTAAATCTGCCAACTAATTAAATAAGGGAGCCCAAGCCCAATACACTCAGCCCAATGAATTAAATAGAAAAGAAAATCCGGCCCAGCCAAATAAAATAAAAACCGGCCCAAATACTATATATACGCCAGCCCAATCAAATAAAAATAAAAGGAAACAGCCCAAATAGAAGCCCAACAGCCCAACCCTCAAGCCCCAAATGGGTCCCTATTCATATGTTTGCGTTTGTAGATGCTTGTTTGGTGGTATTTTGCATGCTGAGTGATTCTTCGCTCTGTTGTGAGTGTTTTTGTTGGTGTCAAGGATTTCAAATTCATGCTATACTTATCACCATCTGCTTTTTTAATCCTGAATTCAAGTACCTATTGCGTGATCATGTAGATGGGGTCCCTATTCTTATCGTTTACCATTTGTTTCAAGTCATGTTTTCTAAGATATGTTGCATGGAAAATTATTAAGTTTGAAATTTGAGATTGTTTATATGGTAAGTTCACATTTGAGCTAGCAAGTAGTACTATTATACTATGCCACTGTAGTTTATTGTCATGACAGATTTATTTTCTACTTTAACCACAAAAGGTATCAGAACTATACATGCATTCAAATTCATACTGTCATGCTTCTTTATGCTGCACGTGTGTAAATTTGGCTTGAAAACTAGACATGCTTATATACTATTGTCTGAGAATGTGCAGTCAACTCTAAAAGGTATTATGCGACTGGATTGTCTGTTCAAATAAGAAAACGTTTCAATATTTATAGAAACTCATCGCAACATCAGTTATTTATAGTTTAATATGTTAATGGCCTATTGCCACAGACATATGAGAAGTGCTTTCAGAATCTGCACTATGTTGAGCGGCATGAGGATCATACAATTGCACATGCAATTCAGACATCGTATAAAAAGACTAAGGTATCGTCAAATTTCTAGTTGTATATCTTTGTTGATGGTTGAAATTGATAGAAAGCTGTTTTTCTTCTTTAGGGATTTTGGCTTGAAAATTTTAAGTGCTTGTAGGTGTATCTTTGGCCAGCTCCCACACAATAAGGGATGAAGGCAGGCAAAACTGTGAAATCAAAGGTATGAAACTGGCTCCAGAAATATGTTCTTTCGTTTCCAACTTTGTCCTGATGGAAATACTCTTGTAGGTTGTTGGTTCAAGGAATCCCCACAACACTGTGAAGGCTCTCTTCAAGGCTTTAAATGCGGTAAATGGGAGGAATTATATTATATACATTATCTACATTGATATTATATTTCACCATTGTTTATCCTTTTCTATTCCTCTTTCTTTTGCTCGAAGATTGAAACTCCCAAAGATGTGCAGGAAAAGTTTGGCCGAACTGTGGTTGAATCATATCTACTGTGATAGGGTATGATCTTGATCTTTTCCTTGAGTTTCTCTATTTTTGTAGGGAGGTGGTATGTGAGTGGTGAACATATTTGAATGCACTTAAGATGTGATGCCTAATGGAATTCACAAAGAAAGAAGGATAAGTTAACTTTCATGTCCTACTTTATTGGACTTGGGGTAATTGTGCCTATATACATGAACTTTTAGTGAATTCTGGCTTTCCACATGAACTAAATATTCCGCCTCCAAATACACGAACTTTTAATTGTTCCAATTTTTCACACGGCTATCAATTTTCGGCGATCGTGGCTAGTTAAAGTGACAAATTAATATCATCGTGACAAGCTGAAGTAGCGTATAGAAATCCAAGTACCTCGTCTAGCACATCAATTGTTTAAACCATGTAGGTATTTTAAGGCATCCACCTCAACATTAATTTGGGTGCAATTGATAATCGTGTGAAAAATCAGAACAATTGAAAGTTCATGTGTTTGGAGGTAGATTTTTTAGTTTATGTGCAAAAGCTCAACTAACCCATTGGACTTTGCAGTTGCTTAAATTTTAATTAATTGCACAATTTTCATCAAATTTGCCTCTTGAATTGAATAACATGGAGTAGTTTTTTGAGATAATTGAATAACACAGGTCTAGCGGATTTTTGTTGTCTCATATGAGTACTACTCTTGTTCAATCTCAGGTTTACAATGAAACAATATTATCTGTGGATAGATTAATCTCTTGAGCATTTGGGATGACCAAGATGTTATTTTCTGAATCGAGGTTATATAATAGGGAAGACAAACGACGCAGTGCTAGTGGCAAAAAGATGCTGAAAGGAGAACCACTTTACTTTCCTTTTTGAAATGTGGAATCAAAATTGCTGAAATTGAGGAGCATAATCAATAAAATGCTTTTAGTTTTGCATAGTGAACTATTTATACCAAAATTATTTTTCTTGATGCAGTTGCATATTTTAGTTGATTATGGTTTTAGGCTTATGCTCTTTCTCTGTCTCTCATGAATTGTGTTGAGGATAGGAAATAACGTTGATATGAGCACTTAATTTGAAAGATTTAGATTCCATTCCACAGCTTCACTTGGTGTAGTATTGTACCAACTCTTTTAAATATGTATTTTTCCTTCAAATTATGAACTTTTAGAGTCTTCTTGATCCATTCATTGCGTGCAAAAAATAAATCAAAGTGGAGCATGAATGATATATAGACATTTCTCTTTTATAGAGAGGAACAACGACGTCAATAAAAATAAATAACATTTCAACTGAATTATTTCAACTTTCAACTTAGATAAATGAAAAACTTGATGCCATATTTGGATTCTAGCGAAAAAAGACAAGAGGCAGTCTTGTCTCTTTGTGTACCACCGGTGGCCGTGCCACCGGATTTTCTACAACCATTTTTTTTTAAATGTAAGCAGGTCCGGGTTTAAACCCAAATTTGCTAAATGAATCATGATTTGGCGTGGGTATGATCCGGTGGCACTGTGCCACCGGTGGTATGCAAGTATTTGTGAAAAGACAAATATGATAGTGAAAAGCAGTAACAATGAAAACCACACATTAATCTTGTCTATTTAGTTATGTATTTAAATTAAGAACACACTAATCTTTTGTCTGTTGGTAACTTCACTTTCTTTGGTCGTGTTCTTGAAAATACTACTGCTTTATTGCTTTTGATAAGAAGGATACCATTTTCCCTTTCACTTTACTTTTTATTTATATTTTCAGATTATTTAATTATTGTATTTTCGGAAATACAACATGGCAATTATATGAAATTTAAAGGAATCCGCACACACTGAAATTTAAAGGAATTAAAAAAAATAAACTGAAAATTTTCATTTCATTATGGCGCTAGTTTTTGGCTGCCATTATCCTCAAAACCAACAAAAAGAAATCTGTCAATCTCTAATATTTCATTCAAACAACTTAAAATTTTCAAATTTCCCACAATTTATATGTTTTGAGGAGTGATAACATTGTGTGCTTTATCACGTGTATATGTCTATTGTTTTATGAAGAATGTTGATATTTAGTTTCTTTTTCCCAAGATACTTGGTTGTCATTCAATCAACTAGGTCACTCATACAAGAAAAAACTTGTCCATAAAAATCACAAAATGGGTGTTAAAATGAGACAAAGTTAGAAATATCCGTAAAGCTTATGGATGAAGATTAAGTCAGCGAGCACTAAACAGAGGTGATTGCTGAAGTCGAGGGACGTGCAACTTTTATACATTGAGTAATTTTAAATAGTTTAAACTTATTTAAAAGTGTGATTGGAATGAGATTATTATATGTTTGTGATTAGAATAATATTAATAATATGATACTATTACATTATTGGCCTTAAAATAGATTAAAAAATAAGGACATAATAGGCAAACTAAATTTGGTAAAACCAGACCGATTTAACGACCGTTTTTTTTTGTTGTTAAAACCCAAAAATAAGGACAAGAAAATGCGGCTCTAACGACCGAAATTTCGGTCGTTAAAACCCAAAAATCGGTCGTTAATATTTTTAACGATCGATTTAACGACCGTTTTTTTTGTCGTTGTTTGTAGTTTTAATGACCGTTTTTTCGGTCGTTAAATTTAACGACCGATTTTTTATTTTTAATGACCGAAATTTCGGTCGTTAAAAAGAGAAAAAAAATAAAAAATATAAATAAAAAAATTATTTTTTTATTTTTTTTAAATAACGACCGAAATTTTATTTTTAACGACTGAAAATTCGGTTGTTAAAAATTAATAAAAAAAAAATCGATTTTTTTTTATCTTTGTATGCCACAAGTATTTTTAGTGTATTTCTAATGTATTTTGACCTTAATTGCATACCATTTGACGAACTTCCCAGTAAGTCACCCATCTTACTTGTGTTCTAAGTCAAGCACGCTTAACCTTGAAGTTTCTTTCGAGTAGTCACCGGTACAGAACACTCGTATTATTGATATATATAGTACCTATTAATTCATTTAAACTCTAATTCAATATAAAATATCATTAATCATTCATAACCTTATAATATGTCGAGATAATAACTAAGATTTGTGGTGTCGGCGAAACATTGACGATAAATATACAATCGAATTTAAAATAATAAAAAATTAATATTATCGTAATTAAAAAAAGAAAAGAAAATATGAGTATGAAAAATAATAATCAAATATACAACAAAATCAATATTAATAAAATTAATATTTGAAAAATAATTTTATTATTTTAAAATAATAAAATTATTCATATTTTGAAAATAATGAATCTAATAATTTAGAAAATCTAATAAGTCTAATAATTTATTATAATAAATCTAATAATTTATTATTATTTGCAAATAATATCACATTTTTATTAATAATCAATATTATCTATTTTTTTAGAATAATATTATGAAAATAACAATCATTTTTAAAATATTCTCTATAATTTGAAAATAATAATTAAATAGAAAATTAATAAAAAATAATTAAATATTTATATATATATTTATATATAATAAAAAAATAAAAATAATAAAAATAAAAATGAAATTTAAAATTTTTTAAAATTTAAAAAATAATATTAACGACCGATTATTCGGTCGTTAATAAAATAAATAAATAAATAAATAAATTAAAATAAATAAAAAATAAATAAATAAATAATAAATAAATAAAAATAATTTTAACGACCGAAAAATTCGGTCTTTAAAAAAAAATATTTTTTTATTTTAAAAATATTAAAAAAATTAAAAAAATTATAGTTACTAATTAAACATATGATTTATGTTGCTAAAAATTAAAAATAATTAAAAACAAGCTAAATATAAAGTTATAAGGAAAGTTAATCACTGAAATTAGTATATTCCCACATGCAATTGAATTCCTCATCACAATTTGACTACACGAAAGTTGGGAGTTGCCAAGCTCTGCAGTTCTTGGCTGACGTTGAGTGCCCTAACTAGAACATGAATGGATGGGTCCCCTTGTAATTCCTCTTGTTCCTCTACTATCTTTTTCAAAGACACAACCGCTGATTCACTGCAATTCCACAATTGAATTGATTTGAGTGTTGTTATTTCTCCAATTTCTGAAGGGAACTCCTCCAACGATTTCATGTGAGAGAGACGAAGTTGCTCAAGGCGTGGCAAGCAGGAGCCCTCTAACGTCCAACATTCCATATCCCCACACTCATACAATTCCAAGTATCTGAGGCTGGGGAATTGGCCTTCAACTATTTCCCAACTGCGTCTTGCAAACTGCCCACCAAACAGTTGGAGCTTCTCAAGAAGTGGTAATGAACCTATCTTTTCCAGAATTTCCTCCCAATGGAAGTTTCCGCATTGAAGATACAACTTCTTGAGTGAGTGCGGGAAGCTAATACTCTGCAGACACTCATCACTTCCATCAGTAATATAGCACATCAAGCTTTCCAGCTTACTCAGACATTGAAGATAGCTGAGGCACTTCACTCTCTCCACTATATACAGCTTCTTGATATTGGGAATTCTCTTAACCATTTCTACATTCAAGTTGAAATCATTCACTCCTCTGAGCGTCTCTAGATTCTCCATCATAACATCACTATGCCCGCTCCGAGGATCTGGGAGATACATTCCTGGATACAATATTCCTTCATCTATGAACTCGACATGCTTAAGCTGATGCATTTTCGAAATTTCTACTGGTGCAGTCGTAGGTTTACCCCTACAAGAAACAATTAGTGTGTGTAGATTCCAGAGCAGACTAATTGAAGAAGGGATTTGGAACCCCTCACGAAATCTAGCCGAAAGGTACCTCAAGTTCACCATTTGAAACACATTTTCATCTAAATACCCTCTGGAATACTTATATGTAGTCAGTGTCCTCAAAAATCTGAAATCTAGCAATTCTGGAACCGTATCAGCATGACATATGAAAGAACGAGCACGTGACGACATAGTTTCCATGGCATCCCGGACTGTCATAGCTGAAGTGCTTCTGGGAATAACAATGCGGCGTTGGCTATTTATCCCTCGAGAACAATGTTTCCCTAACACATAATAAAACCTCTGCTTTTCAGCTTCTTGAAATGATAGATCTCTCACTAAATCATGCATTTTGCAGTACTTTATATTCCCAACTGCCCCCAACTCATGAACTAGAATGAGGTTTCTATCGACTAGCTCCTTCAAATACTCCTTGGCAATTGTTTTCGAGCTTTTATTGATTATTGGTTTGAGAAAGCCTTCAGAAACCCATAACCTCATGAGTTCTGAAACGCTAATTACCTCATCTTCCCCAAACATCCCCATGTACAAAAAACAAGACTTCAGATAGGCAGGCAAATGGTCATAGCTCAGTTTCAAAACTCTCAAACAATATTCATCATTTTCCGAATTAACTATTGAGCTTAAGTTTTTCTCTATGTGCTCCCAATATTCAAGTGTAAGTTCGGATTTTGCCAAAAGACCCCCAATCACAGCAATCGACAAAGGAAGTCCCTTACACTTCCCCACGATCTTCTTTCCGATTTTCTTGAGTTGAAGAGGAAAAACCTCATCCCCAAATACAGTTTTGGAGAACAAACTCCAGCTACAAACATCATCTAAAAATCTCATACCAATGCTGTTAGAGTTTGTCAACTCGGCAGCCAAGTTTGAGAGCCTAGTCGTTACAATTACTCGACTCCCATCATTGTAATCGGGAAAGAAAAACCTCATCTTGTCCCACACCTCTACACTCCACATATCATCCAATATTATAATATACCTCCTACCGTATAAATACTTGTACAATTTTTCTCCCAATTCGTTCTCACTCAGATCACTACCCAAATCTCCACTCACTTGGTGAAGAACTTCTCTAAGTGCTTCTCTAACATTATAAGTTTGAGAAATTGTAGTCCATGCACGAATATCAAAATGCTCCTTAACGAGGGCATGCTCAAATATATGTCGGGCAAGAGTGGTCTTACCAATCCCGCCCATCCCTACAATAGGGATGATTTGGCGGTTACGGTTCCCTCCAGTGAGCCGATCCAAGAGTTGAAGTAGCACGTCATCAAAGCCCACCATCATGCTTTCCTTCACAGTGGAAGAGGACGTCAAGGAGCCAGCATGAGTCGAGGAGACCTTTCTCTGCAGCTGAACTTCAGCTGAAGTCTCCATGGCTTCCTTCTTGATCACATTCATTTCTTCTATCACTTGCTGTAGATCTTGATAGAAATCGATGCAACTGACTTCCTCTCTAGAATTCACTTCTTCAGCCGCATGAGCTGCATCTACAACATAGCCTTGGAGAAATTCCTGCAAGACGGTAATTAATAATTTGAGTTAGAGATTCATTTCTTCAATCACTTGTCGTAGATCTTGATAGAAGTTGATGAAACTGACTTCGTTGGGACTCATTGATCTACCCAGTTCATTTTCCATGGCTTCCTTCTTGATCACATTCATTTCTTCTATCACTTGTTGTAGACGATCTTGATAGAAGTTGATTTGTTCATCAGCTTCAGCTGTATCAATTTTGGCTTTTTTGGATCTTCTCAGCTGAAGCTTGTCCACAATATGAGATTCGATAGCATCTTCAGCCGCATAAGCTGCATCTGCGATACGTTTGGATCTCCTCGGCTGAAGCTTGTCCACAATATGTGATTCGACAACATCTTCAACAGCATGAGCTGCATCTGCGATACGCATCTCCAGCGGATCAGCTTCATCTCCATCGGCAACAGGGGACTTATAACTTTCAAGAAATTCCTGCAAAAAGGTAACAATTTGAGTGAGAGATTCAACTTGTTGTTTGTCGATAGAAACTGGAGGCGAATGGTGATGCTCGATTGTATCAATGATATGCATAAGAGAAACCAAGGCTGCATATGCCGCCATGATCCAAGGAAAAACACTGTATATTTTTCTGAGAAAGAATTTGATGGAATCTGAGTTTTGGTTCAGCAAAAACAATGTGTAAAATGGCTATATCTCCTCAATTATTATCACAAACAATGTGTCCTTGGCGTCATTTAACTATGCGCTGATTCAAGTCTTTAAAAATAAGAATATAAGAGTAGAGTAGGTGAGTGATGTTGATTTCCATGTTCTAATTCATGCATCCAAGAATAAACTATGATTAATGATGCTCAACTAGAATGTGAATGCATGTTTTGTATTTCCATTGTGTTCTTTTTATTAGTACTTGCTTTTTTTGCTTTTTTGTGCTTAGACATTTGTCTGACTTTATAGAGTTGAACAGAGACCTTTGATGATGCATTCAAATGGAAATCAAATTCAAAATTGAATAGCAAACTTGTGATTGTAATAAAATTAAAAGTTTATTTATAAATTATATCTTCTTTATTTTCTTTTTCTTTAACTTCTTGTATTTTTTTTTTGTTTTTTTATTCTTTTTAAAATATTTAAAGGACAAAGGGAGTATAAATTAGTTGTAAAATTTTAAGCATCAATTTCCACTACCAATTAATTCAAACTAGATTTTCCATTCGTGCCATGCACGAAAAATATTTGACATCTTTAAAATTTTTTAATTTTAAATAAGGGAGCTCAATCCCAACACGCCCAGCCCAATGAATTAAATAGAAAACAAAATCGGGTCCAGCCGAATAAAAATAAAAACCGGCCTAAATGCTATTGTATACGTCAGCCCAATCAAATAAAAATAAAAGGAAATTGGGCCAGCTAAATTTAAAAGGAAACGGCCCAAATAGAAGCCCAACCCTCAAGCCCCAACTGGAAATTGGATGTATGATTGTTTTGTGGTATTTTGCATGCTGAGTGATTCTTCGCTTAGTTGTGAGTGTGTTTGTTGGTGTCAAGGAAATCAAATTCATGCTGTACTTACATATTTTGATTTATAGTTCGAGCAGCTCACATAATGTGAATGCGTGTTTTGTATTTCCATTGTGTTTTTTTTTTAGTACTTGCTTTTTTGTGCTTAGACATTTGTCTGACTTTATAGAGTTGAACAGAGACCTTTGATGATGCATTCAAATGGATGAAAATAATTGATGAATTTGAGGAGAAACATTTCGCGTTGGCGGAGTATCGGGTGATAGGGGAGTTGATGAATAAGTTGAAAGTAGCTGAAGGAAAGGAGAAATTTCTTCTTCAGGTGAAGTTGAATAGGGCACTGAGAATGGCAAATGATCCAGCCAATTATGGGATCATCGAGCGTGAGGATGATGGTGGATCTGTTGATCGTGAGGAGGATCATGAGAAGGAGGAGGATAAAGAAAGTAAAGAAAGTGAAGAGAAAATTGGTTTATTCGAGTTTGATAATCTGAAACAGAAGGGTAATAAATATATGGAAAGGATGAATGAAATAGATAAAAAACTTGAGGAGAAACTGGCAGTGTTGGATTATACTTTTGGAAGGAAGGGGAAACTATTGGAGGAGGAAATTAGAGATCTTGCAGAAGAGAGGAACGCATTGATCGAACAGAAGAGACAGCCTCTTTATAGGAAGGTAAATACATACATCTATCAATCTTTCTTTCTCAGCTTTCCTCTGTGATTCCCTATGTATTGATTCCAGTTGTCAAAGGTCACACCCTTCCAAAGCTGTTGCCTGTTGGATTTTATGATCTACTTATCACCAGCTGCTTTTTTAATCCTGAATTCAAGTACCTATTGCCTGATCATGTAAATGGGGTCCCTATTCTTATCGTTTACCATTTGTTTCAAGTCATGTTTTCTAATTCTAAGATATGTTGTTTGAAATTTGAGATTGTTTATATGGTAAGTTCACATTTGAGCTAGCAAGTAGTACTATTATACTATGCCACTGCAGTTTATTGTCATGATAGATTATTTTATTGTCAATTTGTCATGATAAATTTATTTTCTACTTTAACCACAAAAAATGCCTGCAGGATAATAAATCCCTTGGCTATTTACGACCTGCACATAATCATATGATGACATTGTTCACATTTAATCTAATATTTACCATTTTTTTTCTTTTCTATTCATGAATCATGGGAACTATTGTTTCTACCATCAGATCAATATGTTAAATTGGGTGTCTCCATTGTGTGCAGGGATTTGATGTTAGGCTGGTTGATGTGAATAGGACGTGTAAAGTTACAAAGGTAATATAGCCTACTCATTTACGATTCAGTAGCCAATTTTTTTTCACAATTATGACTGATAAACGAGACAGGGTGGACAAGTTATCAAATACACTGCAATGTTAGCTTGTGGGAACTACAATGGAGTTATTGGTTTTGCTAAAGCAAAGGCTCCTGCAGTTCCGCTTGCACTTCAAAAGGTATCAGAACTAGACATGCATTCAAATTCATACCGTACGTCATGCTTCTTTGTGCTGCACATGTGTGTAAATTTGGCTTGAAAACTAGACATGCATCTATACTATTGTCTGAGAATGTCCATAGTCAACTCTAAAAGGTATTATGTCACTGGATTCTGTTCAAATAAGAAAACGTTTCATTTATAGAAACTCATTGTGGCATCTGTTATTTATAATTTAATATGTTTAATGACCTATTGCCACAGGCATATGAGAAGTGCTTTCAGAATCTGCACTATGTAGAGCGGCATGAGGATCATACAATTGCACATGCAATTCAGACATCGTATAAAAAGACTAAGGTATCGTCAAAGTTCTAGTTGTATATCTTTGTTGATGGTTGAAATTGATAGAAAGTTGTTTTTCTTCTTTGGGGATTTGGCCTGAAATTTTTAAGTACTTGTAGATATATCTTTGGCCAACTCCTACACAATCAGGGATGAAGGCAGGCAGAACTGTGGAGTTGATTCTTAACTTAGCTGGTTACATGAATGTGAAATCATAGGTATGAAACTGGCTCGAGAAATATGTTCTTTCATTTCCAACTTTGTCCTGATGGAAATACTCTTGTAGGTTGTTGGTTCAAGGAATCCCCACAACACTGTGAAGGCTCTCTTCAAGGCTTTAAATGCGGTAAATGGGAGGAATTATATTATATACATTATCTACATTGATATTATATTTCACCATTGTTTATCCTTTTCTATTCCTCTTTCTTTTGCTCGCAGATTGAAACTCCCAAAGATGTTCAGGAAAAGTTTGGCCGAACTGTGGTTGAATCATATCTACTGTGATAGGTATGATCTTCATCTTTTCCTTGAGTTTCTCTATTTTTGTAGGGGGGTGGTATGTGAGTGGTGAACATATTTGAATGCACTTAAAATGTGATGCCTAATGGAGTTCACAAAGAAAGGAGGATAAGTTAACTTTCATGTCCTACTTTATTGGACTTGGGGTAATTGTGCCTATATACATGAACTTTTAGTGAATTCTGGTTTTCCACATGAACTAAATATTCCGCCTCCAAATACACGAACTTTTAATTGTTCCGATTTTTCACACGTCTATCAATTTTCGGCGATCGTGGCTAGTTAAAGTGACAAATTAATATCATCGTGACAAGCTGAAGTAGCGTATAGAAATCCAAGTACCTCGTCTAGCACATCAATTGTTTAAACCATGTAGGCATGTAAGGAATCCACCTCAACATTAATTTGGGTGCAATTGTTAATCGTGTGAAAAATCAGAACAATTGAAAGTTCATGTGTTTGGAGGCAAATTTTTTAGTTTATGTGCAAAACTAGAATTGGTTGAAAGTTTGTGTATTTAGGCGCAACTAACCCATTGGACTTTGCAGTTGCTTAAATTTTAATTAATTGCACAATTTTCATCAAATTTGCCTCTTGAATTGAATAACATGGAGAAGTTTTTTGAGATAATTGAATAACACAGGTCTAGCAGATTTTTGTTGTCTCATATGAGTACTACTCTTGTTCAATCTCAGGTTTACAAAGAAACAATATTATCTGTGGATAGATTAATCTCTTGAGCATTTGGGATGACCAAGCTGTTATTTTCTGAATCGAGGTTATATAATAGGGAAAACAAACGACGCAGTGCCGGTGGCAAAAAGATGCTGAAAGGAGAACCACTTTGCTTTTCTTTTTGAAATGTGGAATCAAAATTGCTGAAATTGAGGAGCATAATCAATAAAATGCTTTTAGTTTTGCATAGTGAAGTATTCATACCAAAATCATTTTTCTCGATGCAGTTGCATATTTTAGTTGATTATGGTTTTAGGCTTATGCTCTTTCTCTGTCTCTCATGAATTGTGTTGAGGATAGGAAATAACATTGATATGGGCACTTAATTTGTAAGATTTAGATTCCATTCCACAGTTTCACTTGGTGTAGTTTTGTACCAGCTCTTTTAAATATGTATTTTTCCTTCAAATTATACACTTTTAGAGTCTTCTTATCCATTCATTGCATGCAGAAAATAAATCAAAGTGGAGTATGAATGATATATAGACATTTCTCTTTTATAGAGAGTAACAACGGCGTCCATAAAAATAAATAACATTTCAACGAATTATGTCAACTTAGATAAATGAAAAAAACTTGATGCCATATTTGGATTCTAGCGAAAAAAGACAAGAGGCAGTCTTCTCTTGTGTACCATCGGTGGCACGGTGCTACCGGGTTTTCTACAACATTTTTTTTTTTTAATGTAAACGGGTCCGGGTTTAAACCCGAATTTGCTAAATGAATCATGATTTAGCGTGGGTATGACCCGGTGCCACCGGTGGTACACAAGTATTTGTGAAAAGACAATGCATATGTGGAATGCATTTGTAAGTGACAAATAAGATAGTGAAAACAACACATTAATCTTGTCTATTTAGTTATGTATTTAAATAAAGAACACACTAATCTTTTGTTTGTTGGTAACTTCACTTTCTTCAGTCATGTTCTTGAAAGTACTACTGCTTTATTGCTTTTGATAAGAAGGATACCATTTTCAGACCTAATGGTAAAAATAGGACCGTAACTTTCAGGATTTTTAGAAAAAGGACTATAAGTTACGAATTTTGAAAATAAGGACTATAATTTTTTTTTAACATTTACACTCTTGTTTCAGGCCCAAAATTAATTGTTCGGGCTTTTGATGCCACGTAGAGCCCGTTGCTGACGTGGACTGTCATATTGTCAACTTTTTTGCAAAAATTTTTTGTTTCTTTTTTATATTCTCGTTTTAACAATTAACAGTTATATTTTTTTTAGGAAAATTAACAATTATATTTGTTTTATCTTAATTAATTTAATATCCTAAAAGAAAGCTACATATATACGTTCATTATAATGCTAAAAGACATGTATTATTTCTTTTTTACATTTAATTAGAAGAATAAATTATAAAAAAATACGCCATCAGGTTTTCTTCACAAAAAAAATGTCTTTAAATATCTTTAGATATTCCTGCTTACTCAATTCTTCCTTGCTTGCAAATCTGCCATACTGTAAAATCTCTTCTCTCTATTCAAAATTGATGGCATATTTTTTTATAATTTATTCTTCTAATTAAATGTAAAAAAGAAATAATACATGTCTTTTAACATTATAATGAACGTATATATGTAGCTCCCTTTTAGGATATTAAATTAATTAAGATAAAACAAATATAATTGTTAATTTTCCTAAAAAAAATATAACTGTTAATTGTTAAAACGAGAATACAAAAAAGAAACAAATTTTTTTTTGCAAAAAAGTTGACATGGCAGTCCACGTCAGCAATGGGCTCTACGTGGCATCAAAAGCCCGAACAATTAATTTTGGGCCCGAAACAGGAGTGTAAATGTTTAAAAAAAAATTATAGTCCTTATTTTCAAAATCCGTAACTTATAGTCCTTTTTCTAAAAATCCTGAAAGTTACGGTCCTATTTTTACCATTAGGTCCCATTTTCACAAATAAAATACTATACACAAAGTACATTTGCACAAGATAAATAATCGATTGCACTGCTTTGCTTTGCTTGCTCTTGTTTTTAGCCTTTATGTGAGTAGGATGTTACAATATGATAATCAGATATTGTAGTTCCTGCTTCACATTATTTATAGCCTATGCATTTTCGGCACAGAGATTAAGGAGAACAAAATTAAGATAAAGATGTGTGTGTCACACGTGTTTAGTATTGTGTTTAAGGAATTTTTTATTGTTCTTAATTTTACCAAGGAAAATGAATTTTTTTCCCTTTCACTTTACTTTTTATTTATATTTTCAGATTATTTAATTATTGTATTTTCGAAAATACAACATGACAATTATATGAAATTTAAAGGAATCCGCACAGACTGAAATTTAAAGGAATTAAAAAAATAAAAAAAATGAACTGAAAATTTTCATTTCATTATGGCGTTAGTTTTTGGCTGCCATTGTCCTCAAAACCAACAAAAAGAAATCTGCCAATCTCTAAAATTTCATTCAAACAACTTAAAATTTTCAAATTTCCCACAAGTTATATGTTTTGAAGAGTGATAACATTGTGTGCTTTATCACGTGTATATGTCTATTGTTTTATGAAGAATGTTGATATTTCATAGTTAGTTTCTTTTTCCCAAGATACTTGGTTGTCATTCAATCAACTAGGTCACTCATACAAGAAAAAAGTTGTCCATAAAAATCACAAAATGGGTGTTAAAATGAGACAATGTTAGAAATATCCCTAAAGCTTATGGATGAAGAGTCAGCGAGCACTAAACAGAGGTGATTGCTGAATTCGGGGGATGTGCAACTTTTATACATTGAGTAATTTTAAATAGTTTAAACTTATTTAAAAGTGTGACTGGAATGAGATTATTGTATATGTGTGATTAGAATAATATTAATTAATAATATGATACTATTACATTATTGGCCTTAAAATAGATTAAAAAATAAGGACATAATAGGCAAACTAAATTTGGTAAAACCAGACACTTTTATAGTAGGTATAGATTATAGATACTAATTAAACATATTATTTATGTTGCTAAAAATTAAAAATAATTAAAAACAAGCTAAATATAAAGTTATAAGGAAAATTAATCACTGAAATTAGTATATTCCCACATGCAATTGAATTCCTCATCACATCAAACTACACGAAAGTTGGGATCAATTAACTATAACATGAAAGGGTGGGTCCCCTTGTAATTCCTCTTGTTCCTCTACTATCTTTTTCAAAGACACAACCGCTGATTCACTGCAATACAACAATTGAATTGATTTGAGTGTTGCTATGTCTCCAATTTCTGAAGGGAACTCCTCCAATGCCGTCATGTTCCAGAGATGAAGTTTCTCAAGGCGTGGCAAGCAGGAGCCCTCTAACATCCAACTTTCCATATTCATACACTCCCACAATTTCAAGTATTTGAGGCTGGGGAATTGGCCTTCAACTATTTCCCAACTGCGTCTTGCAAACTGCCCATCAATCACTGTGAGCTTCTCAAGAAGTGGTAATGAAGCTATCTTTTCCAGAATTTCCTCCAAATGGAACTTTCCGCAATGAAGATATAGCTTCTTGAGTGAGTGCGGGAAGCTAATACTCTGCAGATACTCTTCATATCCATGTCCAATAATGCACCTCAAGCTTTCCAGCTTACCCAGACATTGAAGATAGCTGAGGCACTTCACTCTCTCCATTACTTTATCCTCGTATCTTATAAATAATCTCTTGATATTGGGAATTCTCTTAACCACTTCTTCATTCAAGTTGAAATCAATCACTCCTTTGAGCGTCTCTAGATTCTCCATCATAACATCACTATGCCCACTCGGAGGATCTGGGAGATACATTCCATATCCTATATATACGAGCTCGACATGCTTAAGCTGATGCATTTTCCAAATTTCTACTGGTGCGGTCGTATGTTCACCCCAACAATAAACAATTAGTGTGTGTAGATTCCAGAGCAGACTAATTGAAGAAGGGATTTGGAACCCCGAACGAAATTCGCCCGAAAGGTACCTCAAGTTCACCAACTGAAACACATTTTCTTCTAAATACCCTTCGGAATACTTATATGTACTCAGTGTCCTCAAAAATCTGAAATCTAGCAATTCTGGAACCGTATCTAAATAACCATCACATATGAAAGAATGAGCACGTGACGACATAGTTTCCATGGCATCCCGAACTGTCATAGCTGAAGTGCTTCTGGGAATAACAATGCGGCATTGGCTATTTATCCCTGGAGGACAATGTTGCCCTAACACATAATAAAACCTCTGCTTTTCAGCTTCTTGAAATGATAGATCTCTCACTAAATCATGCATTTTGCAGTACTTTATATTCCCAACTGCCCCCAACTTATGAACTAGAATGAGGTTTCTATCGACTAGCTCCTTCAGATACTCTTCGGCAACTGTTTCAAAGCTTTTATCGATTATTGGTTTAAGAAAGCCTTCAGAAACCCATAGCCTCATGAGTTTTGAGACCCTAATTTCCTCATCTTCCCCAAACATACCCATGTACAAAAAACAAGGCTTCAGATAGGCAGGCAAATGGTCATAGCTCAGTTTCAATACTCTCAACCAATATTCATCATTTTCCGAATTCACTATTGAGCTTAAGTTTTTCTCTATGCCCTCCCAATATTCCAGTGTAAGTTCGGACTTTGCCAAAAGACCCCCAATCACAACAATCGACAAAGGAAGTCCCTTACACTTCCCAACAATTTTCTTTCCGATTTCCTCGAGATGAAGAGGAAAGCCCTCATCCCCAAATACAGTTTTGGAGAACAAATTCCAGCTACTAACATCATCTAAAAATCTCATACCAATGCTGTTAAAGTTTGTCAACTTGGCAGCCAAGTTTGAGAGCCTAGTCGTTACGATTACTCGACTCCCATCATTGTAATCGGGAAAGAAAAACCTGATCTTGTCCCACACCTCTACACTCCACATATCATCCAGTATTATAATATACCTCCTACCGCATAAATACTTGTGCAATTTTTCTCCCAATTCGTTCTCGTCACTTAGATCACTACTCAAATTTCCAGTTACTTGGTGAAGAACTTGACTAAGTGTTTCTCTAACATTATAAGTTTGAGAAATTGTAGTCCACGCACGAATATCAAAATGCTCCTTAACGAGGGCATGCTCAAATATATGTCGGGCAAGAGTGGTCTTACCAATCCCGCCCATCCCTGTGATTGGGATGATTTGGCGGTTACGGTTCCCTCCAGTGAGCTTATCCAAGAGTTGAAGTACCACGTCGTCAAAGCCCACCATCATGCTTTCCTTCACTGTAGAAGAAGACGTCAATGAGCCAGCTCGAGTCGAGGAGACCTTTCTCTGCAGCTGAGCTTCAGCTGAAGTTTCCATGGCTTCCTTCTTGATCACATTCATTTCTTCTATCACTTGCTGTAGATCTTGATAGAAGTCGATGCAGCTGACTTCCTCTCCAGAATTCACTTCTTCAGCCGCATGAGCTGCATCTACAACATAGCCTTGGAGAAATTCCTGCAAGAAGGTAATTAATAATTTGAGTTAGAGATTCATTTCTTCAATCACTTGTCGTAGATCTTGATAGAAGTTGATGAAACTGACTTCATTGGGACTAGATCTACCCAGTTTAATCACGTTCACAATATGTGATTCGATAACATCTTCAACAGCATGAGCTGCATCTGCGATACGCATCTCCAGCGGATCAGCTTCATCTCCGTCGGCAACAGGGGACTTATAACTTTCAAGAAATTCCTGCAAAAAGGTAAGAATTTGAGTGAGAGATTCAACTTGTTGTTTGTCGATAGAAACTGGAGGGGAATGGTGATGCTCGATTGTATCAATGATATGCATAAGAGAAACCAAGGCTGCATATGCCGCCATGATCCAAGGAAAAACACTGTATATTTTTCTGAGAAAGAATTTGATGGAATCTGAGTTTAGCTTCAGCAAAAACAATGTGTAAAATGGCTATATCTCCTCAATTATTATCACAAACAATGTGTCCTTGGCGTCATTTAACTATGCGCTGATTCAAGTCTTTAAAAATAAGAATATAAGTAGAGTAGGTGAGTGATGTTGATTTCCATGTTCTAATTCATGCATCCAAGAATAAACTATGATTAATGATGCTCAACTTGGTTGATATTCACCTTTGAAATTTCCGAATAGGTTGAAGACAGTGGGTAGATTTGTACAAGATTAATTTAGAAAACAACATGCAAGTCGACAAGTTGGTATATAAAATATGGAATTTTGAAAAAAAAAAAAAACAAAAATTGCAAGTTGGGAAAGTTGTCATATTTTGTTTTGTTTGAATCTAATTGACTTTTTTTCTTTTTTTAAATCCTGAAGTACATGTCAGGATCCGCCTAAACATATTGAAACACAAGGGAATTCAGCAACAAAAATGGTCGAAAAAACAAGCTCAATGTTGTACCAGGAAGAGAGCAGTTATTTCCCTAAAAAAAAAGAAGAAGAAGAAGAAGAAGAAGAAGGAAGAGAGCAGTTATTTAAGCATGACAAAAAATGCAACATATTTCTAAAAAATCTATCTTAAAGATTCAACTTTCAATTGGAAATCAAATTCAAAATTGAATAGCAAACTTGTGATTGTAATAAAATTAAAAGTTTATTTATAAATTATATCTTCTTTATTTTCTTTTTCTTTAACTTCTTGTATTTTTTTTGTTTTTTTATTCTTTTTAAAATATTTAAAGGACGAAGGGAGTATAAATTAGTTGTAAAATTTTAAGCATCAATTTCCACTACCAATTAATTCAAACTAGATTTTCCATTCGTGCGATGCAAGAAAAATATTTTACATCTTTAAAATTTTTAAATTTTAAATAAGGGAGCTCAATCCCAACACGCCCAGCCCAATGAATTAAATAGAAAACAAAATCGGGTCCAGCCGAATAAAAATAAAAACTGGCCCAAATGCTATTGTATACGTCAGCCCAATCAAAAAAAAAATAAAAGGAAATTGGGCCAGCTAAATTTAAAAGGAAACGGCCCAAATAGAAGCCCAACCTTCAAGCCCCAACTGGAATTGTTTGCGTTTGTAGATGCTTGTGTGGAATGTGGATGTATGATTGTTTTGTGATATTTTGCATGCTGAGTGATTCTTGGCTTAGTTGTGAGTGTTTTTGTTGGTGTCAAGGATTTCAAATTCATGCTCCACTTATATATGGTAAGTTCACATTTGAGCTAGCAGTTCAGATATCGTATAAAAAGACTAAGGTATCGTCAAATTTCTAGCTGTATATCTTTGATGATGGTTGAAATTGATAGAAAGCTGTTTTTCTAGCTCTTCACCTTATTTATGTTGTGCCTCGCACTTTATATGTTCACTTGCTTTAATGGTCACTATGCTAGCTAGATATATATTTTTTAATTTACACAAGTGAATAAAGAAATTTAAAAACTGCATTGGTGGATTCGAACCCAGGACATCAGGCCTTGTGCATTAACCACTTATCAGTAAGACAATATGCGCACACTATGCTAGATTTTTTTAGTTTGGTTCATAGTTGATTGTGTTCTTCGAAATGTATTAGACGAATCAACCTTTTTTTTTTCTTTTTTCTTTTTTTAATTTGCATTATACTAGAAAAATGAAGAGTCAACGCCATAACTTTTTCTCTTATTTTCTTTTCCGCAAATTATTGGGTACACCCGATCGCATAGTATGCGATCGGTTTGAAAATTTACATTTCTTCACAATAATGTTTACTTTTATTCATAAGAACTTTTACTTTTAGTTATTTTTCACTCATTAATACTTATATTCTTAACTATTTAGTCAAGTAATCATTGTCGTAACAAAAAATAATTATTGTTACAATTAAATAGTAATACTTATAAAGTATTATATTTATTCACGGTAAGTGTTACTTTTATTCATGAGAACTTGTACTATTACATAAGTAACGTGACCCACGATTATAATGATACGAGTTCTTCAAGTTTGCTTTTTGTTTTTGTTTTTTTTTTTTAAATAAAAAATAGACCATTTTTGCATGCAAAATATTTTCTTTCTCTCTTAATTTTTCTTTATCTTCTTGATAGCTGAACACCAACACCATCACTTGTGTTAATCTTCATAAAATTTCCCCCCCCCCCCCCCCCCCCCCTTTTTTTTTGGCAGTGAGATGGCTTATGCTGCTCTTGTCTCAAAAGATCCGTAGATATTGATAGTACTATTTTAGAGAGAGAAGCAACGTCAAGAAAAGTAAATACGCATTCAGACTGAATTATTTAAACTTAATAAATGAATTTCTGGCACATTCTTACAGATGGCCCCTCACCCATGTGATTATTGGATCCTAGCGAAAGAAGATAATGCATATTTGGAATAAATTTCTGAATGACTAATAGGCTATCTATGTAATTGTTGGATCCTAGCAAAAAAGAGATAATACATATCTGGAATAAAGAAAAGTGTTAAGAATGAAAACCACGTACACACTCATCTTCTTCATTTTTACTTTTGTTTTTTTCTCTTAAAGGAGGATATATTTTTTTCTGGATGAGATAAAAGTGACCAGCCACTTGCATTCTTTTTTACAGTTGGAATCTAAATTGTTGAAACTGAGGGAAGCAGGAACATCATCTTAATGAGTTTGGATTAATAAAATGTTTCAAGATAGTCTTTATTTGCATATTTATAGGCCAAAAAGTTGCTTGAGATCCATAATCATCTTTCTTGATTCAAATGCATATTTAATTTTAGTGGATAAGCAATATGAAAACTCGAACTGGAACCGAGTGAGAGTTCTCCAACGACTAAGAACTCGAGTCGTGACTTCGTACTCGTATAATAATAACTCATAATAAACAAGCATAAAGCACAAAACAAACATGATATGGTTACTCAGTTCGGTGATAACACATTTATGTCTATGTCTGGAGGCTTAGCCTAGGGAAACATTTCACTAAATTCTTTTATCTCCTTTTTTTTCTTTAGTTAAAAAGAATGTGGGTGTGACCCACGAAAATTATCTGTATTCCACATGCTTTTTGGCTTTTGGGAAAAGTAGAACAATTTCACGAAAAAGTAATCGATTGCACTACTTTGCTTGATTGTTTTGACTATCTTCTTCATTCTATTCTTCTCTATGTAGATAATCCTGTTGTTTATTCTTACTAAAAAAAGAAAGAATAAGAAAACAAATAGTTTCCTGCATCATCAGAGATGGCCTATGCTGCTCTTGTCTCCCTCACAAACACCATAGATCGATTCCTTAATAGCAATCTATATTCCATCTCTGTTGAAGAAGAACAACAAATTACATCTCTCCTTGAGTATGTTACTCCCTTCCAAGACTTCCTCGATAAATTTCCAGACAAGTTCAAGAGTTTGGAAGAGCGGATGAGGGAAGCGGCAAATGAAGCAGAAGATATCTTAGAATATCTTGTTTTGGAAAAGGTTTTCTTGTCTTCAGATCAAGAGTCTGAACTCCACGATGATCAACTCGACCGGGACTCTATGATCGAGGATACTATTTTGAAGCTGGAAAAGATGTTGAAGGAGTGTGGCGAAGATATTCTTCGCCAGAAAGCTGAAGACAACATTTTGAGAGCCCGAATTCGCGACGTAGGACTTGAAGTGGGAAAATTAATGGGCTTCTTAAAGTGGTATAGAGATCACATTCGTTTCAGAGACAAGTGGAGATTTTTACCAGCCAAGTATGCTATGTTCAAGTCCAAACGCCAGTTCATAAACCACTTGAAAAAGAAGAGAAATGAAATTGATTCGATCATGGCGGAGGTGATCGCCATGAGGAATATCAGCGACGCGGCTGCTGCCTCCTCATCCGAACTTGCACCGGTCGACCAGGTTAGCGATGAAAGTGCAGAACACCATAGGTTTGACAAGTGGAAATTTTTGCCAGGAAAGTTCACCAAGTTCAAGTTTAAACACCACTTGAAGAAAATAGGAAAGGAACTTTTTTCGAAGAAGAATAAAAGTTCCACAATAGAAGAGGACATAGTGCAACTAGGTGATTCTTCTGCATCATCTGGAATGATTGCTTTACATGATGATGAAGATGAGAAGCAAGAGGAAGACGACGAGGAGTCCAAACTCCAGTCCATAAAACAATTGACAAAGATGGGGAATGAATTTGATTTGATCGACATGAAGAATAACAGCAGCGACACGGCTGCTTCCTCGTCTGGACTTGCACCAGCCGACAGGGTTAGTGATATGATTAGTTTACATGATGATGACGATGATGAAAAGGAGGAGGAAGAGGAAGAGGAAGAGGAGTCTGAATGCTATCGAAGTGCAAAACAAGAACAGCAGATGCAAAGAGTGATGCAGAAGATTGCATTGATTGCTGCACAAGTGAAGGAAATCAAGGATAGCTCCAGCAGCAAAGACGTTGTACGTGGTGGTGCTGATACTTCTGCTGCTCCTACTTCATCATCAACTGATCCATCCATCCACAAATATTCCATGGTTGGTTTTGAAGATTATGTGTTAGACGTGAAGGATCGCCTCTGTGGAGAGCCATCCCGACTCCAAGTCATCCCAATCTGTGGGATGGGTGGCATCGGCAAAACTACTCTTGCCAGGAACGTTTATGATGATCCATTAACGGTGGGCCATTTTGTGATTCGTGTTTGGGTCACAATATCACAAGATTACAGTGCACAGAGAATTCTTTCTAGCCTTCTGGAGTCCTTGAAAGAATACGACACTGGTAGATTGGGAAAAAGTGATGATGAAAAAGTGCACAAAATTTTAATGGGGAGGAGATATTTAGTTGTGATGGATGATATGTGGAGTGGTGAGGCATGGGATGTCGTCAGAAGGGTATTTCCTGATGATGGCAACGGAAGCCGTGTTGTGCTAACCACGAGGTTGTTTGAGGTGGCTTCTTATCCGGATCCTTCGAACAGGCTTCATGAGATAAGCCTGTTGAATGCAGAGCAGAGCTGGAATTTGTTGAAGCATAAGGTGTTTGCAGATGAAGAATGTCCTTCCAATTTAGAAACTATTGGGGAGGAGATTGCGACAAGCTGCAAAGGATTGCCCCTCGCGATTGTGGTGATTGCGGGGCTTCTATCCACAGTTAGTAAGAATCCATCTTCATGGCAGGAGATTGCAGAAAAGGTGAAGTCTGCAAAAACTACAGAGCATGACCAAATAGAGGAGATACTATCTTTGAGCTACGTCGAATTACCTCAATATTTGAGGCCATGTTTCTTGTACATGGCTACCTTTCCGGAAGATGATGAGATCAAGGTTGTGAAACTCATGAGGTTGTGGGTAGCTGAGGGCTTTCTGAAATTTTCAATCAACTCCAAGAGCTGTGAAGCGGTGGCAGAAGAGTGTTTAGATGAACTCATGAAGAGAAATCTTGTTTTGGTCAAAAAGAGGAAGTCTGATAACAGAATCAAAAGCTGCAGCCTCCATGATCTGATGAGGGACTTGTGCATAAGGAAAGCGCATGAAAGTCAGTTTTTCTTGAATCTGATGGATAAGCATGTTAAAAAGAAGCCTTTTAGAGAAAGGATAAAGAATCAGCGCCGCGTAAGCCTTGATTCTTCTCATCTCAGATACCTTTCAGACGATGATGATTCAACCATCCATTCCATCAGATGCTCGAAATATCGTTTAGTGAAACTGAACTTTGTCAAGGGTGTGAGGTTGCTGAGGGTGTTGGATACGGTACCTGCTGACGTGAAGAGCTCACCATCAGTGCATCAACTATGTGAGTTATTTCATTTAAGATACCTTGCTATTAACTATATGCAATCTATTCCTAAGGGATTATCGATGCTTAAGAATCTGCAAACCTTAATCCTCGGAAATTTAAGACGACGCATACTCGGTGTTGGAGTAGTTGATTATCTTGTTTTGAGTTGGGACACGCCGCAATTAAGACATGTTCACTTTCACGGCACAATCTATTTTGAGGATCCAAGTGAAACAACTATCTCTCTAGGAAGCCTACAAACACTTTCCTATATATCACATTCGAGTTGCACAGAAAGGATCTTGAAAAAGATCCCAAACCTTAAAAAGTTGAAGATTGATTGTTCTGGGGGTCGTCATCATGAAGATGCAGCTTGTTTGAATGATTTGGTGCATCTGCACCGGCTCGAGAGTTTGAAAGTATATGCTGGTCGTTGGGTTGGATCTCGGCCAAAGCACTACAAGATTTCTTATCCTAGCATGCTGAAAAAGTTGAGTTTGATTGATTTGAGACTTCCTTGGAGCCACATGATTGTTGTTGGTACATTGCCAAATCTACAAGTACTTAAACTAAAAAGTTGTACTTGGATCGATGGTGATACATGGGAAACAAGCCAAGAAGCATTCCCAGCGTTGGAAGTTCTTCTAATTGAAGGTTCAGGGTTTGAGAATTGGATAACTGAAAGTAGTCATTTCCCCAAACTCAAACGGCTACTGCTTCGTTCTTGTTGGGATCTCAATGGGATTCCAAATGATATTGGAGACATTTCAACTCTTGAACTCATTGAGGTTACTGGAAAAGTGAAAGAGTCTCTAATGGAGTCGGTTGAATTGATACGAGAGGAGCAAGAAGAATATGGAAACAACATCCTTCAAGTTGTCTGCATTGCTAAGTCCTAAAGATGTGGATTTGGATAAGGTACTGCCTTTCATCCCTTGAATTTGCTATTGGTCACAACTTTCCAAATTTAGTTTTTATATGATAAGATACATCTAGTAATTAAATTAACTATTGTTTGCTACATGCATCTTATCCTGTTTTTATTCATTTTTGGTTATTTCACAGCCGGTGTTATGTGTGTTTTGTTGGCCGATCATCGGGTTTCAAGCTTTCAAGTTTTGAGTTGATGATGATGATGACAGAAACATGATGATGCATCTTTCTCATGATTCAGATTGAAGAAGAAAAGAGGATGAGAATGTGTTCTCATATTGAAGAGGTCCTCTTAAGCAATGGAGTTTGAAACTTGTTTTGATTTGTTAGAAGTTTGTTTCGCATGTGAGTGGATGATGTTTTGAAGAGTGATAACAATGTCTATGTTTTTATGAAGAATGTTGATCTTTCACAGTTAGTTTCTTTGTTCCAAGATACTTGGTTGCCCATTCAATCAACTAGGTCACTCATACAATGTAAACCGCACATTAATCTTGTTTATTTAGCTATTTATTTAAATAAACACACTAATCTTTTATTGATCGTGTTCTTGAAGATACTATACACAAATTATTGCTTTTTTGCTTTTCATAAGAAGGATACCATTTTCACACAACAATACCATACACAAAGTAGAACATTTGCACAAGAAAAATAATTGATTGCACAACTTTGCTTGCTCTTTCTTTTTCTTAGCCTTTAGGTGAGTTGGATGTTACAATAATCTTACTTTACTTCACATAAAGGTAGCAATTTCACTTCTTTAATGGATTTGTTAGGATTCGGCAACTACAGTATGTCTTCTGCTTTCATAATTGATGGTGTTCTTGGAAATATTATAATATAATCTACTTTTTTCCTTTTTTCTTCTAGATAGATCTCATTAGAAAAATGAAAAATCAATCAAGCAAAAGCCACTTTTTTGGATAACACAACTATTAAAAATGATCTGTATTGTCATTTTCACAAAAAATACTCGATGAATACTGATCATCATCAATCCTGCTGTGTATGCTGTGTTCAAGTCCAGACTCCAGCTCATAAACCACTTGAAAAAGATGGGAAATGAAATTGATTCGATCATGGCGGAGGCAACTGCCGTGAAGAATAACAAGAGCGACAAGGCTGCTTCCTCATCTGGACTTGCACCGCCCGACAGGGTTAGTGATGACAAGATATTAAGTTGTGATGGATGATATGTGGAGTGGTGAGGTGAGATTTGTGATAAATTAATTTATTAGTAAAATAAAAAAGAAAAGCATGATCCTTAGAAGAAGGAAGAGAGAGATATTGAAAATTACTCACTCAAGTTAGTATTCCCACAATTGAATTCCTCATCACAACAAACTACCATTCGACTACAAGAAAGTTGGGAGTTGCCAAGCTCTGCAGTTCTTGGCTGACGTTGGATGACCTAACTAGAACATGAATGGATGGGTCCCCTTGTAATTCCTCCTGTTCCTCTACTATCTTCTTCAAAGACATAGCCATTGATTCACTGCAATTGAACAATCTAATTGATTTGAGTGTTGGTATTTCTCCAATTTCTGAAGGGAACTCCTCCAACGACCCCATGTACGAGAGATGAAGTTGCTCAAGGCATGGCAAGCAGTAGCCCTCTAACGTCCAACATTCCATGTCCCCACACTCCCACAAACTCAAGTATTTGAGGCTCGGGAATTGGCCTTCAACTATTTCCTAACTGCGAGTTGCAAACTGCCCATAACTCAGTGTGAGCTTCTCTAGAAGTGGTAATGAATCTATCTTTTCCAGAATTTCCTCCAAATGGAAGTTTTCGCATCGAATATACAGCTTCTTGAGTGAGTGCGGGAAGCTAATACTCTGCAGATACTCATCACTTCCATCTTCAATATCGCACCTCAAGCTTTCCAGCTTACTCGGACATTGAAGATAGCTGAGGCACTTCACTCTGTCCATTACTTTATCCTTGTATCTTATCTACAGTTTCTTGATATTGGGAATTCTCTTGACTACTCCTTCATTCAAGTTGAAATCAACCACTTCTTTGAGCGTCTCCAGATTCTCCATGATAACAATATCATCGCTATGACCGCTCGGAGGATCTGGGAGATACATTCCTCCACCTGCGAACTCGATATGCTTAAGCTGATGCATGTTCCAAATTTCAACTGGTGCAGTAAGTTCACGCAAAGAAAGAACAATAAGTGTGTGTAGATTCCAGAGCAGACTAATTGAAGAAGGGATTTGGAACCCCTCACGAAGTACTGCAACCGAAAGGTACCTCAAGTTCACCGATTGAAACACATTTTCTTCTGAATACTCACCAATACACTTATATGTAGTCAATGTCCTCAAAAATCTAAAATCTAGCAATTGAGGAACTGTAACGTAATGACATATGAAAGAACGAGTGAATAACAATTGCAAGGCATCCCTGACTGTCTTATCTGAAGTGCTTCTGGGAATAACAATGCGGCGTTGGCTATTTATCCCTCGAGGACAATCTTGCCCTAACACATAATAAAACCTCTGTTTTTCAGCTTCTTGAAATGATAGATCCCTCAGTAAATCATGCATTCTGCAGAACTTAATATTCCCAAGTTTACCCAACTCATGAACTAGAATGAGGTTTCTATCGACTAGCTCCTTCAGATACTCATTCGCAATTGTTTCCAAGCTTTTATTGATTATTGGTTTAAGAAAGCCTTCAGAAACCCATAGCCTCATGAGTTCTGCGACCCTAATTTTCTCATCTTCCCCAAACATCCCCATGTACAAAAAACAAGGCTTCAGATAGGCAGGCAAATGGTCATAACTCAGTTTCAATACTCTCAAGCAATATTCATCATTCTCAAAATTCACTATTGTGCTTAAGTTTTCCTCTATGTGCTCCCAGTATTCCAGTGTAAGTTCGGACTTCGCCAAAAAACCCCCAATCACAACAATCGACAAAGGAAGTCCCTTACACTTCCCCATGATTTTCTTTCCGATTTCCTCGAGTTGAAGAGGAAAACCCTCACCCCCAAATACAGTTTCGGAGAACAAACTCCAGCTACTAACATCATCTAAAAATCTCATATCAATGCTGTTGGAGTTTGTCAACTCAGTAGCCAAGTTTGAGAGCCTAGTTGTTACGACTATTCGACTCCCATCATTCTTATCAGGAAAGAAAACCATCATCTTTTCCCACACCTCTACACTCCACATATCATCCAATATTATGAGATACCTGCTCCTACACAATAAATACTTGTACAATTTTTCTCCTAAGTCTTCCTCAGATAGATCACTACCCAAATTTCCGGTTACTTGGTGAAGAACTTGACTAAGTGTTTCTCTAACATTATAAGTTTGAGAAATTGTAGTCCACGCACGAATATCAAAATTCTCCTTAACGAGGGCATGCTCAAATATATGTCTGGCAAGAGTGGTCTTACCAATCCCGCCCATCCCTACAATAGGGATGAATTGGCGTTTACAGTTCCCTCCAGTGAGCCAATCCAAGAGTTGAAGTTGCACGTCATCAAAGCCCACCATCATGCTTTCCTTCACATTGGAAGAGGATGTCAAGGAGCCAGCATGAGTCAAGGAGACCTTTCTCTGCTGCTGAGCTTCGGCTGCAATCTCCATGGCTTCCTTCTTAATCACATTCATTTCTTCTATCACTTGTTGTAGATCTTCGTAGAAGAAACTGACTTCGTTGGAAGTAGATCTACCCAGTTTAATCACGTCCACAATATGAGATTCGATAGCATCTTCAGCCGCATAAGCGGCATCTGCGATACGCATCTCCAGCGGATCAGCTTCATCTCCGTCAGCAACAGGGGACTTATAACCATCAAGAAATTCCTGCAAAAAGGTAATAATTTGAGTGAGAGATTCAAGTTGTTGTTTGTGGATAGAAATTGGAGGGGAATGGTGATGCTCGATTGTATCGATGATATGCATAAGAGAAACCAAGGCCGCATATGCCGCCATGATCCAAGGAAAAACAGTGTATATTTTTCTGAGAAAGAATTTGATAGAATCTGAGTTTAGGTTCAGCAAAAACAATGTGTGAAATGGCCATATCTCCTCAATTATTTTCAGAAACATTATGTGTCCAGTTTTTCTTCTACCTTTCAGAGTCAGATTTTACTATAGTCGTTGATGTCGCCTAGTTATTCCATTTAATATTTTATTTATTTTATTACTAATATTTTGATTGGTCTATTAGGGTGCCTTCAACTGAAGAAATTTTCAGTTTTTCAATTTTGAAACTACCATTGCAGCAATGAAAAATTGGTTTCCACTCTCTCTCTTGAAAAACTGACTTGGAAGTGGAAGCCAGTTTTTACCGACACCAAGCACCCATTTCTCTCTTATCCGCGGGTCCCATTCCTTTAATTTCTTGTTCTCAGTTTTTGCTTTTTTTTCCATTTGGAATGTGACTTCACTGCATCATTAAATTATTTGATGATTTAGCCTTCTCTATTATATTCACACTTACGTCTCGGAATGAAGATTTGAAGGGTTTGTATAGATTATTTTATTTTATCAAATTCTGAAAATTGAGGAAATATATATACATTTGAAATGTTAGACCCTAGACCCATTGAATAGGCCCAATGGCCCAAAGCCACCCAACAGAAAAAGGAGTGGGTTGGATAAGATTGCTGGAGAATAGGCCAGGGGTGATTCTATTCATAACCCCCTTTTTACTCCTCATAGCCTCCTATTTAATAAACAAATAAAAATATTTATAAATATACCATTTTACCCTATTGTTCCAAATTAAAATAAACTGATTTATACTGTTATACATAACCTCCGAAAAAAAATAAAAGAAAGAAGAACAAGCTCAGTCCCATTAATTCGTGCTCGTCGTTTTTGCAGGAGGTGGTAATCCTAAAAATATCGTTGCACTACAGATAGGAAAACGACGGTGTATCCGTTCATAGAATCGCCGCCCTTCTTGCTCTTGGCTTGCCTAAAAACAGAAAGAAACGACGCCGTGTAGACGTAGCTGGGATTGGAGCGGAGGAAGAAGAGGCGAGGGAGCGGGAGAAGGAGCGCTCAGCGGCTGTGTGAGAGGAGGAGGCGAAGGAGAGCACGGCGGAGGCGTTGCAGGGCAGAGGCTGATGAGGCGATCGCGGAGGCAGGTGGGGCAGACGTCGTGACGCCGCCGCTTGGACGAGTGCCTGGGGCATTTACAGAACGCAATACGCAGCAGTAGCCGCCGCCATTAACAATAGCTGTGAAGAAAATGAATTATTGTTTTTTTTTTTTCTATTTATTTACTTAAGGTGAATGTGGTGTTGTATATGTTTCCCTCTCACACGAATATAATAAAGCCTCTCATCCATGAATTGAATTGGAGATTTAGAGGTTTTTGATCTGATAGAAAGGAATCTGTTTGAAGATGGGGGTTAGGGTCAGGTCGAAAACGAAAAAGAATTGAGGCTAAGGGGTAAAATAGTCTCTATATAAATATTTTAAATATTTTATTAAAAATAGGCTACAAGAACTAAAATGGGGGTTATAAATAGAATCAGGCCAGCCTGTCAATTGAAAGCCCACCCCAAATAGAGTTTGATGGGCTAAACTATAAATGAAATTAAGATTGAGCAAAATAACCGAAATCGAGTCGATCCAAACCGAAATATTAAAATATAGTTCGATTTTTTCAGTTTTATTTTTTAAAAGAATTTGGTTTTTGGGTTCAGTTTGGTTTGGTTATGTAAAAACCGAACAAAATCGAAAATCGAGTTATATTTATAATATATATATAGAGCTGCGCTAAAATAAAAACCATTCTTATCCTATAAAATAAGAACCAAGATAGACCCTTGAATTTTTATAATCGGACGGCCAAAATTTTATAAACCTATGAACGTATTAATCACATCCGTTAAAGATCATAAAATCTATGGACATGATCTATTCTTAATTTATAGACTAATAGCAGTTTTCTATATAGCGGTACCCTATATATATATATATATATATATATATATATATATATATATATATATATAGGGAGAGGTTCAAATAAGAACCACTAAATAAAATTAGAACGGAGAACCATTTTAAGCCATTCGATCATCAAGATCTACGGTGGATGCATCATCTTGGTGGATGAATGCAGATCCTGGGTTCGAATCCTGAAGGGAGCAAAATTTTTATTATTTTCGGATGCATTAAATTTAATAGCGAATGCATTAATTTATATAGCAGATGCATTGATTTTAATGGTTCTTATGTTCTCACGATAAGTGTGGTTCTCATTATAACCACACCCTATATATATATATATATATATATATATATATATATATATATATATATATATAGGGGGCCGCTCCAATGAGACCCCCTAATTTTAGTGAGATTTAGGGCACGATCTGGTGTGTTTATTTTATCAATCCTATGGCTGATATTGTATTTGGAGGGTGATTTTTTTTTCGCAGGGTTCGAATCCTGGAGGGAGCAGAATATTTTAAATTTTGTTATTCATCAGTATATACTGCATTGTTCATCAGTGTATACGGCCATGTTCATCAGTATATATGTCTTATTCATTACAAATTTTTGAAATTTTATTTTTCATTAGTATATACATCTTGTTCATTAGATATGCGTTTTGTTCATTAGTATTATATGTCTTATTCATTGTACTCATGTTACACGAAAAATAGGGGGTCTCACTGAAGCGTGCCCCTATATATATATATATATATATATATATATATATATATATAGAGGTAGAGGATCTTGTGAGAACTCTAATATTTTGTGACACCTAAGAATGGATCCTAGCCTTTGATTTTGGCAATTTGACGGATATGATATGATTTCAATTTCAGCATGTATATATGGTTTGAAGGGGTATATTAGTATTTCATTAATTATTAGGATCCGTTACATCCTTATTTCATGCAATGTAATATCTCTTATTTATGGTATTTTTGATTTGGTCTAACCAATTATATCTTTAATTACCCACTAACACACGATTATGTAGATTTTTTCTTTTATTGTTATTAGACTTCTTTCTTCACCAATTGTTCATTGCTTTCTGAATATTGTCTTGTTCACATGAATATTGTCCTGTTCAATGTATGTTGTTCGTGCGAACATAATGTCATATTCATGTGTGTTGTTCATTAATGACCACATTGTTCATGTATGTTTTCACATGAATAAAACGAATGAACATTTATTCATTACCTTAGTTTGTGGTTTGAACAGTTTTGACATTAACTTTTATTCATGACTGTATTAAATTATGAACAGACATTTTTCAGTCAAGAACCTGTTTTTTGTTCATGTATATATGTTTTTCATATATTCAACAATACATTATGTCATGTTTCGAATTTCATTCACTCATTGTGTTATTACGAATTTCGAACATGGCACATCATTTATAAAACCTTAAAAAAATAATTTACTTGTCAAGTAATTGATATTGTTGAACAACAGTGCATAACCAAACTTTTGCACATATTTTTTCATAAGCATATGTGAGCAAAGTAGAACAATGAAAAATGAATAAATTATGATTTCAACTACCAAATGCAATCATGAGTTTGTGCTTTATTGAAATATGGCAAAACATAGTATTTTATGGAAGTCTATAACTTGTTCATATTACTTAATTGTCTCATCCAAGCAAGACATAGTTAGCCAATGTATTTTTGTAGCAGTATATTTGTAATATTAGAATTGACCAAATCCATGTAGTTTACTGGACTGTTGTGGTAGTCAGCAATCTCTGCGTTCATTAACTCATTGAATGCCTCTTTGGTTGATTCTGTAGTGATGTCCTTCCCGGCAATTGCTTCCATCTATTTTGAAAATAATTCATTACCCAATGTATACCTTTGACCTGTTTTTTTGTAAGATGACTTCTGAATTTTGTGGCCCTGTTGTAACATGAACAAGAAACCATGTTATTCACACGAACAACAATCTTCATATGAACAACAATCACGAACCAAGTTATGATTATTAATACTACAATATTCACATGAACAAGTGTCATGAACAAAATTCCAAACATGAACAACAATCATGAACCATGCTGTGATTATTAACACTACAATATTCACACGAACAAGTTGCATGAACAACAACATATCTATTTAAACTACTTATAGGAATAACACAATTGTTTTTCACAAATGTGAAGACACAATTTTCACAAGTTGAATTTGTGCTACGAAGGCAGTAGGCAATATAAACAAAAATGCTTCAACCACATAGTAAACAAAAATGGCAGAATCTTAGTTGCAGGCCTCAAGAAAAAATGCTTCAACCACATAGTGATATGTTGGCCGGAAAATACCCACCGAAAATTAAAAAACCCTTCGAAAAAAAAATCACAATTCGCCAAAAGTAAACAATGTTCAAGAATGTTCAATTAATATATATTTGAAAGCATACTCACCGAAAATTCCACAAAAAAAGGATCAATGTTCATATAAACAAATAGCCCTACAATAAATCGAAAATTGCAAAAGAAGGTCGTAGATTATCAGATCTCCCTCCACAACACCGGATATGCAAAATTTGTTCAAAGCATTTGTTCATCGAAATATGGAGTATGAAAAAAAAAACAAAAACAAAGGTAGACACTCAAACCTTGTTCGATTGACGGAACTTTCGACCGATATAGATGAATATCGGCCTCTGTAAGTGACGGAATTTCTTGTTCGCCGGAATTTTTTTTTCTTCCTCATTAATAGCGGCCGAAGATGAAAGGAGTAAATATGAAGTGAAAATACAAGAAATTAACCCAAGCAATTATTTCCTCATTTTAGTCAATGCGGTAATTAAGGGATGCATTTAATTTTGAATTTGATTCTTTTTGTATTCACAATTGTAATTACTTGTATGACCTTATTCACACTTATCGGTTGTTTAGATATTAGAGGGTAATATAATTTTTAATAAAAATCTATTAATGACAACCATTGGATTAACTATAATCAATGGTCTATGATTGTTCTTAGGTGTCACAGAATTCTAAATTCTCACTTGATACCATCCCTATATATAGATATATATATATATATATATAGGGGGAGGTTCTATAGAGACCACCAAATTTTCAAAGAACGAAGATCAAATCTGATACGTCGATTTTGGGCAATCTAACGGCTGGGATTTTTGCTGATCAACAATCTATGATATACGTTTATTTCATAAATTAGATACAATCAATTAGTCTATTTACGGTAGAGTATTACGTGGGATATGGTAGTTACCAAAATATCGCTTATTTCCCAACGTGCCGTGGATATCCTTCATCACCGTGAATTACTGCTCAACACTCCAGAAAGAAACCTCTGTTTCAAATTTATGCCATGGAATCTCAAGGTAAGTTCTATGAGACTGTTTGCCTATCTTCATACACTGAACATAATATTTTGTGAGAATCAGATTTTCACCGATTTAATACTATTGGAGTTTTATTGTTTCGCTACGTCGATCATGTAATTTTGTTGCGTGTTTTCTTGCGTTGCTGATTATTCGTTAGAGATAATTTATTGCGAAACATATTCGAAGAACTTAGTTTTCCCTCATTCCGTAAGAGATAATTTCAAAGAACTTAGTGTTCCCAGTTTCCACGTTAACCAGTATTGCGTGAACGAACAGATAGAATGTAAGAACATTGGACAATTATAAATAATGTAAAATAATAATTATGATGTAAAGTGATTTTCCGTCGAATTTCGACGGATTATAAAGTAGTTTCATATAAATTGGTTTTTGGAGATGATCCTCATCGGCCACTCTTTTTAGCGCGCTTTCCTTGGCCTTTCCAGGTGGCCCCTTTAGGCGGCGCTTCAACATTTCAAGCCTATTCAGTTGCCTGCCACGATCAACCAAGTTAGAATTGCAGTATTTTGGATCCAAACAAATGAAGATCTTATTCTATTTTAGATGGAGTCTACAAACTGATTGAGCATTCTACAAAAACAAGATGGACTATTTAAGTTTCCTCATCACATTTTAGACAACTATTTTATAATCCTATTTGCCAAGTAATCTATCCACAAGAACACTATCATAGCAACTTTTTTAATGTTTGGTATAGTAAACATATTTTTCTCATATATCATGCATGCCACTGGTGCTAAATGATAGCAGGCCCATAGAGTTTGAATATGTGGTTGAGAACTTATTAAACAATTAACAACTGTGTGAATGGTGAAAATCCTATCACTTTGTACATTTACTGAACTTAGATTAGGGGTGTAAGTGAGTTGACCTAGCTCGCGAGCTACTCGGGATCAACTCGAAAATTACTCAAAATTGACTCGGTATAAGCCGAGTCGAGCTCGAGCTACTCGACTAGGTATCGTGCCCGAGTTCGAGTTTCATAATACTCGACTCGTTAGGCTCGCGAGCCTAATCGAGCTTTCAAGAAAATTACCATTTTATCCCTACACTATAGCATAATTACTAATATAGCTCATAATATATACAGTTTGTTGAAGCATGTATGAGACGAGCTTAAACGAGCTCGAGCTCGAGCTCGAGCTCGACTAAGATTCAATAATCGAGACGAACCGAACCGAGTCGAGCTCGAGCTCACCGAGTATGCAATCGAGTCGAGCTCGAGCTCAAAAATCTCAAACTCGAATGAGTCGAGCTCGAGCTCGACACATATAGACCGAGTTCGAGATTGAGCTTGTCAATACTCGACTCGACTCAGCTAATTTACACCCCTGACTTCGATTTCACAACTGATAGTATAATTATTTTTCCCATTGGACACCTCTCTACTTCTAAATTACCTCGGAAAAAATATATGGTTTAGTCTCCTTATATATCAGTCCAATAAAGAGGCTTAATCCAAATGCCAGTCAAAAACATATATTATGATTTTCAACCCTCACCTCCTCTATCATCAATGCAATCAAAATTAAGAAAACGGGTGGAATATTCTTACGCTTGTTCCTGAAATATGAGCGGCAACTTTGGGTTAAGAATATGAGCGAAAGTCGTAACTCTAGCCTCAGTGACTCCTCTGGTGGCCACTTCAGCCAGCACTTTCTTCAAGCCTCCTCCTAAGCTGCTCCCAACACTCATCTCCTCAACCTCACAATTTCTGATTTATTCAAAGAAATGGGAATCTAAAATTATGGGTGATGAAATGGATCATTTACACAAAAAACGCTTAGATTTTTTATATGGACTAGCAAGGGATAACAATATAACCAAAACTTGAATGAATAAATTGGGCCAAATTCAATTAAAATCGCAGCCCATTTTCTTTTAAAAGTAAATCTGCCAACTAATTAAATAAGGGAGCTCAATCCCAACACACCCAGCCCAATGAATTAAATAGAAAACAAAATCGGGTGCAGCCGAATAAAAATAAAAACCGGCCCAAATGCTATTGTATACGTCAGCCCAATCAAATAAAAACAAAAGGAAATTGGGCCAGCTAAATTTAAAAGGAAACGGCCCAAATAGAAGCCCAACGCTCAAGCCCCAAATGGAAATTGGATGTATGATTGTTTTGTGGTATTTTGCATGCTGAGTGATTCTTCGCTTAATTGTGGGTGTTTTTGTTGGTGTCAAGGATTTCAAATTCATGCTCTACTTATATATGGTAAGTTCACATTTGAGCTTCTAGTTGTATGTCTTTGTTGTATGTCTTTGTTGATGGTTGAAATTGATAGAAAGCTGTTTTTCTTCTTTGGGGATTTGGCCTGAAATTTTAAAGTACTCGTAGATATATCTTTGGGCAGCTCCTACACAATCAGGGATGAAGGCAGGCAGAAATGGGAGGAATTATATTATATACATTGATATTGTATTTCACCATTGTTTAATCCTTTTCCATTGCTCTTTCATCTTTTCCTTGAGTTTCTCTATTTTTGTGGGGAGGTGGTATGTGAGTGGTGAAGATATTTGAAAGCACTTAAGATATGATGCCTAAGGGAATTCCCAAAGAAAGAAGGATAAGTTAACTTTCATGTCCTACTTCATTGGACTTGGGGTAATTGTGCCTATATACATGAACTTTTAGTGAATTATGGTTTTCCACATGAACTAAATATTCCGCCTCCAATTACACGAACTTTTAATTGTTCCGATTTTTCACACGGCTATCAATTTTCGGCGATCGTGGCTAGTTAAAGTGACATATTAATATCATCGTGACAAGCTGAAGTAGCGTATAGAAATCCAAGTACCTCGTCTAGCACATCAATTGTTTAAACCATGTAGGCATTTAAGGCATCCACCTCAACATTAATTTGGGTGCAATTGATAATCGTGTGAAAAATCAGAACAATTGAAAGTTCATGTGTTTGGAGGCAGATTTTTTAGTTTATGTGCAAAACTAGAATTGGTTGAAAGTTTGTGTATTTTGGCGCAACTAACCCATTGAACTTTGCATTGCTTAAATTTTAATTAATTGCACAATTTTCATCAAATTTGCCTCTTGATTTGAATAACATGAAGTAGTTTTTTGAGATAATTGAATAACACAGGTCTAGCAGATTTTTGTTGTCCATATGACTACTACTCTTGTTCAATCTAAGGTTTACAAAGAAACAATATTATCTGTGGATAGATTAATCTCTTGAGCATTTGGGATGACCAAGCTGTTATTTTCTGAATCGAGGTTATATAATAGGGAAAACAAACGACGTAGTGCCGGTGGCAAACAGATGCTGAAAGGAGAACCACTTTGCTTTTCATTTTGAAATGTGGAATCAAAATTGCAGAAATTGAGGAGCATAATCAATAAAATGCTTTTAGTTTTGCATAGTGAACTATTCATACCAAAATCATTTTTCTTGATGCAGTTGCATAGTTTAGTTGATTATGGTTTTAGGCTTATGCTCTTTCTCTGTCTCTCATGAATTGTGTTGAGGA
The DNA here is from genome assembly GCF_028751815.1 of Salvia miltiorrhiza. NCBI lineage: Eukaryota > Viridiplantae > Streptophyta > Magnoliopsida > Lamiales > Lamiaceae > Salvia > Salvia miltiorrhiza. Next base: position 1,274,109 of record NC_080389.1, read on the forward strand.
TAGGAAATAACGCTGATATGAGCACTTAATTTGTAAGATTTAGATTCCATTCCACAGCTTCACTTCATGTAGTTTTGTACCAGCTCTTTTAAATATGTATTTTTCCTTCAAATTATGAACTTTTAGAGTCTTCTTGATCCATTCATTGCGTGCAGAAAATAAATCAAAGTGGAGTATGAATGATATATAGACATTTCTCTTTTACAGAGAGGAACAACGACGTCAATAAAAATAAATAACATTTCAACTGAATTATTTCAACTTAGATAAAGAAAAACTTGATGCCATATTTGGATTCTAGCTAAAAAAGACAAGAGGCAGTCTTGTGTATCACCGGTGGCACGCCACCGATGCCACCGGGATTTCTACAGCTTTATTTATTTTTATTTTTTTCTTTTGAATTTATTGTAAACGGGTCCGGGTTTAAACCCGAATTTACTATATGAATCATGATTTGGCGTGGGTATGACCCGGTGGCACCACTGGTGCCACCGTGCCACCGGTGGTACACAAGTATTTGTGAAAAGACAATGCATATGTGGAATGCATTTGTAAGTGACAAATATGATAGTGAAAAGCATTAACAATTAAAACCACACATTAATCTTGTCTATTTAGTTATGTATTTGTTAGTATCGATTACTTGTGTGTTTTGCTCTTTCTTCACATTGTGTTTGTAGGTGTTTTGACTAAGTCAAGAGCTGGAAGTCTTGAAGCGTGAAGGAGGAAAAGAAGGAACGGATTCTGTTGAGAGAAGGAATGAGCAAGAGAAGATAAGGAGAGAGAGTGGAGGAGTTGTTGGGAGCTCCTAAATCAAAGGGATGAGTAGCTTGAGGTGACTGATTCTTCCAACTAACCCAACGACCACTCATCCACCTCCCAACCCACGAATTCCATACTTGGAGATCAAGTCTTGAAGATCTATAAATACCAAGGAGGAGTTCACTTCAGATCACGAACTTTGAGAGAAGATATCAAGCTTTTTGAGTGATCTGTGTAGGAGTGTTGTTACTCGTGTTAGTTTAACATTAGCTATAGCATTCTTTGTTTTGTTGGATTTCGGAGTATAGCTCTTGAATCCTGTTTGTGTTTGTTAGTGAGAGTGTCTAGAGTTCAATACCTAGTCCGTTGTAAAGGTATTGAACGTGAGTGTCATTCTCCCTTTAGTCATTTCGCCATAAGGCATTCTTCAAGTTATTTTATAACTTGAAGAAATTTTTTCAAAAATCTATGTTGATTTATTTCCGCTGCAAGTTTTACTCTGTGCTGCTTGGTGTGTTACCTTAACACTAGGTTTCCGATTGATTTCGTGTGGAGCAACACTTTCAGTATTTAAATAAAGAACACACTAATATTTTGTCTGTTGATAACTTCACTTTCTTCAGTCGTGTTCTTGAAAATACTGCTGCTTTATTGCTTTTGATAAGAAGGATAACATTTTCACAAATGAAACACTATACACAAAGTACATTTGCACAAGATAAATAATCGATTGCACTGCTTTGCTTGCTCTTGTTTTTAGCCTTTAGGTGAGTTGGATGTTACAATATGATAATCAGATATTGTAGTTCCTGCGTCACATTATTTATAGCCTATGCATTTTCGGCACAGAGATTAAGGAGAACAAAATTAAGATAAAGATGTGTGTGTCACACGTGTTTAGTATTGTGTTTAAGGAATTTTTTATTGTTCTTAATTTTACCAAGGAAAATGAATTTTTTTCCCTTTCACTTTACTTTTTATTTATATTTTCAGATTATTTGATTATTTTATTTTCGAAAATACAACATGGCAATTATATGAAATTTAAAGGAATCCGCACACACTGAAATTTAATGGAATTAATAAAATAAAAAAAATACTCCCTCCGTCCACGAAATGAGTACCCATATTTTCTTTTTCGTCCGTCCACGAAATGAGTACTCATTTCCCTTTTTGGCAAGTGTACCCCACACATCTCTTTAATTAATACACTCAAAAAGTGGGACCCATAAACTATTCACACTACACTCCATACATTTCTTAAAACCCGTGCCGTCCACAAATGGGTACTCATTTCGTGGACGGAGGGAGTATGATTTATGTTGCTAAAAATTAAAAATAATTAAAAACAAGCTAAATATAAAGTTATAAGGAAAATTAATCACTCAAATTAGTATATTCCCACATGCAATTGAATTCCTCATCACATCAAACTACACGAAAGTTGGGATCAATTAACTATAACATGAAAGGATGGGTCCCCTTGAAAATTAATCACTCAAATTAGTATTCCCACAATTGAATTCCTCATCACATCAAACTACCCTTTGACAACACGAAAGTTGGGAGTTGCCAAACTCTGCAGTTCTTGGCTGACGTTGATTGACTACATGAAAGGGTGGGTCCCCTTGTAATTCCTCTTGTTCCTCTACAATCTTTTTCAAAGACACAACCATTGATTCACTGCAATACTCCAAATGAATTGATTTGAGTGTTGGTATTTCTCCAATTTCTGAAGGGAACTCCTCCATCGACTCCATGTACCCGAGATGAAGTTGCTGAAGGCGTGGCAAGCAGGAGCCCTCTAACGTCCAACATTCCATATCCTCACACCCCAACAAACTCAAGTATTTGAGGCTGGGGAATTGGCCTTCAACTATTTCCCATCTGCCTGTAGCAAACTGCCCACCGAACAGTCGGAGCTTCTCAAGAAGTGGTAATGAACCTATCTTTTCCAGAATTTCCTCCAAATGGAACAACTTTCCGCATCGAAGACACAGCTTCTTGAGTGAGCGCGGGAAGCTAATACTCTGCAGATACTCATCACATCTATATCCAATATCGCACCTCAAGCTTTCCAGCTTACTCAGACATTGAAGATAGCTGAGGCACTTCACTCTGTCCATTATTTCATCCTGGTATCTTATATACAGTTTCTTGATATTGAGAATTCTCTTAACCACTTCTTCATTCAAGTTGAAATCAAGCACTCCTTTGAGCGTCTCTAGATTCTCCATCATAACATCACTATGCCCGCTCCCAGGATCTGGGAGATACATTCCTCGATATCCGAACTCGACATGCTTAAGCTGATGCATTTTCCAAATTTCTACTGCTGCAGTCTTAACTCTACCCAAAGAAGAAACAATTAGTGTGTGTAGATTCCAGAGCAGACTAATTGAAGAAGGGATTTGGAACCCCTCATCAAGTTTAACCGTAATGTACCTCAAGTTCACCAATTGAAACACATTTTCTTTTGAATACCCTCTGGAATGCTTATATGTCCTCAAAAATCCAAAATCTAGCAATTCTGGAACCGTATCACCAGATATGAAAGAACGAGCACGTGACGACATAGTTTCCAAGGCATCCCTGACTGTCTTATCTGAAGTGCTTTTGGGAATAACAATTCGGCGTTGGCTATTTATCCCTCGAGGACAATGTTGCCCTAACACATAATAAAACCTCTGCTTTTCACCTTCTTGAAATGATAGATCTCTCACTAAATCATGCATTTTGCAGTACTTTATATTCCCAACTGCCCCCAACTCATGAACTAGAATGAGGTTTCTATCGACTAGCTCCTTCAAATACTCCTTGGCAATTGTTTTCGAGCTTTTATTGATTATTGGTTTGAGAAAGCCTTCAGAAACCCATAACCTCATGAGTTCTGCAACCCTAATTTCCTCATCTTCCCCAAACATCCCCATGTACAAAAAACAAGGCTTCAGATAGGCAGGCAAATGGTCATAGCTCAGTTTCAATACTCTCAAGCAATATTCATCATTCTCAGAATTTACTATTGAGCTTATGTTTTCCACTATGTGCTCCCAATATTCCGGTGTAAGTTCAGACTTTGCCAAAAGACCCCCAATCACAGCAATCGACAAAGGAAGTCCCTTACACTTCCCCACGATTTTCTTTCCGATTTTCTCGAGTTGAAGAGGAAAACCCTCATCCCCAAATACAGTTTTGGAGAACAAACTCCAGCTACAAACATCATCTAAAAATCTCATACCAATGCTGTTGGAGTTTGTCAACTCAGTAGCCAAGTTTGAGAGCCTAGTTGTTACGACTATTCGACTCCCATCATTCTTATCAGGAAAGAAAACCATCATCTTTTTCCACACCTCTACACTCCACATATCATCCAATATTATGAGATACTTGCTCCTAGACAGTAAATACTTGCGTAATTTCACTCCTAAATCTTCCTCACTCAGATCACTCCTCAAATCTCCACTCACTTGGTGAAGAACTTGTCTAAGTGTTTCTCTAACATTATAAGTTTGAGAAATTGTAGTCCATGCACGAATATCAAAATGCTCCTTAACAAGGGCATGCTCAAATATATGTCGGGCAAGAGTGGTCTTACCGATCCCGCTCATCCCTGTGATTGGGATGATTTGGCGGTTACGGTTGCCTCCAGTGAGCCAATCCAAGAGTTGAAGTTGCACGTCATCAAAGCCCACCATCATGCTTTCCTTCACATTGGAAGAGGATGTCAAGGAGCCAGCATGAGTCGAGGAGACCTTTCTCTGCAGCTGAGCTTCGGCTGCAGTCTCCATGGCTTTCTTCTTAATCACATTCATTTCTTCTATCACTTGTTGTAGATCTTCATAGAAGTCGATGCAACTGACATCCTCTCCAACGGCATCTCCTTCATCCGCTGCAGCTGCAGTCTCCATGGCTTCTTTCTTTCCATGATCTTGATACAAGTTGATGTGTTCATCATCGTGGTTTGATGAGTCATTTTTCGAACCTCCAAAACAGTTGAAAAAACAGCTGATTTTGGCTTCTTTGGATCTTCTCAGCTGAACCTTGTCCACAATATGAGATTCGACAGCATCTTCAGCTATATAAGCTGTATCAATTTTGGCTTCTTTGGATCTGCTCAGCTGAAGCTTGTTCACAATATGTGATTCGATAACATCTTCAGCCGCATAAGCTAAATCTGCGATACGCATCTCCAGCGGATCAGATTCATCTCCGTCAGCAACAGGGGACTTATAACCTTCAAGAAATTCCTGCAAAAAGGTAAGAATTTGTGTGAGAGATTCAACTTGTTGTTTGTGGATAGAAATTGGAGGGGAATGGTGATGCTCGATTGTATCGATGATATGCATAACAGAAACCAAGGCTGCATATGCTGCCATGATCCAAGGAAAAAAAACAGTGTATGTATATTTTTCAGAGAATTTCGGACAATAATTTGATGGAATCTTAGTTTAGCTTGAGCAAAAACAATGTGTAAAATGGCTATATCAGTCACATTATTGCCAAACAGCTAAGATAAGATAAAATATGTGGGTTGAGCCTACAGTTTACTAGTCGTTGATGTCGCCTAGTTATTCTTTTTAATATTTTATTTATTTTATTTTTATTTTGCTTGGTTTATTAGGTAATTGTTTCGTAGTATTTTTATTTGATTGGAATTATATCCTTCACCTTATTGGCTTATTCCCTTAAAAACAGAAGGATTCATCTAGTCTTAAGTAGTAGATGCACAACAAAAATCAAAATTAAAAGATATATTTAAATAAATAAATATAAATATGAAATAAAATCAACATATTTATAAAATCGAAAAAGATAATGCATTTGCGCGTGACTAATATGATAATGAAAAGTATTAGTAATTAACAATGAAAACTATTTATTTATTTATTTAAATAGAACACACTAATCTTTTGTCTGTTGGTAACTTCACCTTTTTCGGTCCCATAATTGATCTTGTTCTTGAAAATACTATACAAATGACTGCTTTTTTGCTTTTGATAAGAATGATATCATTTTCACAAATAAAATACTATACACAAAGTACATTTGCAAGAAAAATAATTGGTTGCACTACTTCACTTTGCTTGTTTTTTAGCCTTTAGGTGAGTTGGATATGTTGCAATATGATAATGGAAATTTCACGTAAATATTTACTAGCTATGAGAAAAACCATTTATTTATTTATTTAATAGAACACACTAATTTTTTGTCTGTTGGTAACTTTACCTTTTTCGGTCCCATAATTGATCTTGTTCTTGAAAATACTATACACAAATGACTGCTTTTTTGCTTTTGATAAGAATGATATCATTTTCACAAATAAAGTACTATACATTTGCAAGAAAAATAATTGGTTGCACTGCTTCACTTTGCTTGCTCTTGTTTTTAGCCTTTAGGTTTTTTTTTTGATCGGGAAAAAGGCGAAATTTTATTACTCAAGGTACCAGAGGTACCCAAAAACGAGATGAAACAAAAGTACAAACCGATACAAGAAAGAGGAGAAGGAGACACCATGGTCGTCCATCAGCCGTGAAGCAAGGCTGAATGGAGCCATCTTCTAAAATCAGGCAGGACAGTCGGCGTGCCAAATACCTGCAACCAACCCCAAACTCTCGTCTTGATCTCACCCGTCATTTTATCTTTATTCCAAATGCCGTTGTTGAATTTGCATTCATTCCGCCCTTTCCAAATGCACCAGATCGTGCACATCCAGCTTCCAAGAAGAAAACGCAAATCTTCTTTGCTTCCAAGGTTGATGAAGGCAAGAAAATGGTCTTTCATCTTGATACTGAGTGCTGTCTGTTTACCAATCCAAAGCAGTAAGAACTTCCAGATTTCTTCGGTTTTTGAGCAGGAGAAAAAGATGTGCTCTGAAGTTTCGATCTCCGTCTTGCAGAAAGCACACTTAGCCTCAGAATTTTGCGCGATCACACGTCTTTTCATCAGATTTTCGCAGGTCGCCAATCTTCCTCGAAGTGCTTTCCAAACTGTGGTTATGACTTTGGGAGGAGTTGGAGCTTTCCAGATCATTTGCCAGATCAGTTTGTCGTCGAGGTCCGCCGGAGGGCCAGACTGTGAGCTCAGTTCTTTATAGGCTGAATTTACTGTGAAACATCCGTAAGGGGTGGATTTCCATCTCCACCCATCCATTTTGCCTGCCTCCGGTCTGATGTTTTTAGCCTTTAGGTGAGTTGGATATGTTGCAATATGATAATGGAAATTTCACGGAAGTATTTACTAGCTATGAGAAAAATTCAACCTGATTGGTTCAAACTGGAGTTAGGGGATTTTTTAGGACAGTAACTTAAATTGATTTGGAAATTAGGACAATAACTTTCGGATTTGTAAAAATATGACACTAATTATTTTTTTAGAGTAAAATAGGACACTAATTAATAAGCGTCGTAAAAATAGGACATTTCTCAGCCAATAATTGGCTAAAAAAATGTCCTGCGGATGCAATACTTATTAATTAGTGTCCTATTTTACTTTAAAAAAAATTAGTGTCCTATTTTTACAAGTTCGAAAGTTATTTTCCTAATTTTCAAATCAATCTAAGTTACTGTCCTAAAAACGACTCGAGTTTGGTCCTTGCTTAATCAGAAGAAAAAACGAGGCATGGCTCCAAAAGTATCGCCCTTGCTTTAGTTTTGTCGGCCACTAGATCAAATAATTGAAGTCAAGAATCTTCACAAGACAATGATTCTATGGACATATTTACCACTTTATTCGCTTCCTTTGATATGCAAACAACACTTATCTTCAGCAAAAAAAAATTATATATTTAACTTTAAATATAATTCTATAAATTAGATATTATATATCTAGAAGAATATAATAATTTATTAGACGTTACCTTATCCAAATTAATTTGATTTGCATAATATGTCCCTATTTTTAAATATATTTTAAAGATAATAATGTAATATCATATTATCATTATTCTAATCTATTTTATTTAGTATCATAATCATGAACATAAAAGAATTCAACTCCAATCACAATTCTAAAGAAGTTCGATTTATCTATTTATAACATGTAAATCTATTATTTAAATCTAAGACATTAATTAATCTTTTGAATACAAATTTATTATATGAATTCAATATATATATAAAGAAAAACTCAACAAAATATGTATGCTGTTAAGTCCACTAAAACCTAAATCTGTGTATACAAAAAGATTCGAAAAATACATAGGAAATATATGTTAGTAAGATAAGTAATATCAAATAATAGTGTATTGTTGTCCTCCTAGGGAAATAAAATTAGTAAAATTAAATTACATAAAATTTTTTATTGGAAAAATATATAAAGGCAAAAACTTGGGTGAGCTGGGCACGGGTTGGGCGCGGGTCGCGGGTCTAAGGCCGGTTGAAAAATACAAATAATTAAAAGTAATTATTGTTGTCATGGAAAGTAAAACTGAAGTAAAGAGTTGAAATGAGTGAATGAATGAAAGTTTTTGAACTCTTGTATCTATAGATGCATGTATCTATAAATTCATCGTGACTAATGTTACTGGATATATATATCCTAATGATGATAAACCAAAGACCTTTTTCTAAGAAGAGACTTTGGTGTCTCAACTTTACCATAAGCTAAGTCTCATGATATCATATTCTATTGGTAAGTTCTATTACGCTTTTCATGATATCATATTTTGTTGGTACGTAAGTTCAATTACGCTCTTCACGATATCATATTTTGTTGGTACGATATCATATTCTGTTGGAAAGTTCTATTACGCTCTTCATCTTATTTATGTTGTGCCTCACACGTCAAATGTTCACTTGCTTTAATGGTCAGTGACTATGCTAGATTTTTTTTTATTTTTGATAAATTACACAAGTAAATAAAGAAATTTAATGATTGCATCACAGTGAATGTTAAGAACAGATGCCGAAATATAGCTCGGCGATGAACACACAACAACAACCTAACAATCTATGAACTCAGATTTACGTGGTTCGGCAAATCAAAGGCCTACATCCACGGCGAAGTCATTGTATTCGATAGATCCAAACAAGTATTTCTCAGCGATTACACTATGAAGATGAGTAACCCAAAAGTATCTTCCTCTCCGGATCTTACCACTCTTGTTTACACTCTTCCTATACAAATGTATCACAATCTAGAAAAACTCATCAATCCTAACTAATGGATCGAAAACAACATATATAGAGAAACAGCAAAGAAAACATGAGCTCCTTGCTAGCTACAGAAAATCAGTTATAACTAACTTCCCATATTGCAACCAGCTCCCTGAACTTCACATATTTTGCTATTAACTCCCCATGCATACGTGGATTACTCACCACACATAACAATCTCCACCTTGGTGAGCTAACTCCACTCCATGAATCTAACAAATATCAGTTCCTCCGCAAGAATGCCCCATCACAGGGCTTCCAACTCTTTGCACTTAAGAAAAAGATAACACATTAACCAACTCTAAACAATAGTTGAATTTAGAGCTTGGCAATGCTTTAGTTAACATATCCGCTGCATTTTCATCTGTAGAGACTTTCACCACTTTAACTTCCCCTTTACTCACAATGTCTCTCGCGAAATGATACTTTACATCTATGTGTTTTGATCTTTCGTGGAAGGTATGATGCTTTACAAGATGAATTGCACTCTGATTATCATAGTTCACTTCCACAAATTCTTGTTCAATCCCCAATTCTGACAACATTCCTCTCAACCAAAGAGCCTCTTTCACTGCCTCTGTGAGAGCCATGAACTCTGCCTCTGTTGTAGAAAGAGCCACCACAGGTTGTAGCATAGATCTCCAGCTGACAGCAGATCCAAATAGAGTAAAAATGTAGCCAGTTTGAGACTTTCTTGTGTCTTCATTTGCTGCATAATCAGAATCTACATATCCCTTCAATGGTTTTCCATCAAATTGTTCTACTTTTCTGAACACTATACCATAATCAGCTGCTCCTTTTAAATATCTAAACATCCATTTAACAGCATCCCAATGATGTTTCCCTGGTTTGGCCATGTACCTACTTATCACACTCATTCCATGAGAGAGGTCCGGCCTTGTACATACCATAGTATACATCATGCTACCAACTGCATTAGCATATGGTATTTTACACATCTCTCTGATCTCTCTTTCACCATGTGGTTCCTGCTTCTTACTGAGCTTAATATGCTGACCCAAATGAGTAGAGACAATCTTTGATTCATGCATTCTGAATCTCTTTAAGATCTTTGATATATAATCTCTCTGCATCAACCATAATTCTCCTGTTTCCTTGTTTCTGACTATATCCATGCCTAGTATCCTTCTGGCATTTCCTAACATTTTCATGTCAAATCTAGACTGTAACTCCTTCTTCAGCAAATCAATTTCTCTTTGAGAATTGCTAGCAATCAACATGTCATCCACATATAAAAGAAGATATGAGATTGCTTTATTCTTGTGTCTCTTAACATAGACACAACTATCATGAAGAGATCTGCTGTAACCTATCTTAGATATCTCTTCATCAAACCTTTTATACCATTGTCTTGAACTCTGTCTCAGACCATATAAAGACTTTTTCAGTAGGCATACTTTTTCTGGATTTTCTGGATTTGTAAATCCTTCCGGCTGGTTCATGTAGATTGTTTCCTCTAGATTCCCATGTAAAAATGCAGTTTTTACATCGAGCTGTTCCAATATCATGTCTTTCTGCACCACCAATGACAGCAAAAGTCTGATAGAGCAGTGCTTCACCACAGGTGAGAATATCTCATTGAAATCCACTCCCTCCTTTTGAGTGAAACCTCTAGCAACCAACCTAGCCTTGAATCTGATCTTTTCTTGCTCACCATCCATTTCAACTTTTCTCTTGAAAATCCATTTGCAACTAATAAGCTTTTGTTTCTTAGGCTTATCAACAAGCACCCATGTCTTGTTTCTCTCAAGTGATTCTAGCTCTTCTTGCATAGCTAGCATCCAATGCTCTCTGTCTGGACTATTCATAGCTTCAGTGTAATTTATGGGATCTTGGTACTCAGTGTCCTCAGCAACAGATAGAGCATAAGCAATGAGGTCAGCTTGGCTATATCTAGCTGGGGGGGTGTATTTCTCTTCTTGTTCTATCCCTTGCTAACAAGTAATTTCTCAGAGTATCATCTGATTCTTGATCTTCTTCATCAGATGACTCCACCTCCACAGCTTGATCTTCATTTTCTTTTGATGACTGATCTTTCCTCATGTGCTCCACCTCAACATGTGTAATGCCTTGTCTCCCATCAACTGTGGCTGCTGGATCAACTTCGTTGTTAGCAATAAGTGGCATTATTTCTTCCTTGAAGATTACATCCCTGCTGACAAGAATCTTGTTTATGCCAGCTTCATTACACCACAACCTATAACCCTTGGTGCCTTCCTCATAGCCTAGCATAATGCATTTCAATGCTCTAGCTTCAAGCTTATCTTGTTTCAAATGCATATATGCCAGACATCCAAAGACCTTCAACTTTGAATAATTTGGAATCCTATTGCTCCACATTTGCTCAGGAATTCCAAAACCAGTTGCTGAGCTTGGGCACTTATTTATCAGTTTAGCAGCTGTTGTTACAGCCTCACCCCAAAATTTCTTGGACAGACCAGAGCTTAGTAGCATGCATCTCACTCTCTCCAAGAGTGTTCTATTCATGCGTTCAATAACACCATTTTGTTGAGGTGTTCCTGGTACAGTTTTGTGCCTCTGCATTCCCTTCTCTTTGCAGAAATCATTGAATTCCTTTGAGAGGAATTCAAGCCCATTGTCAGTTCTTAGACACTTTAGGGTTGTACCTTTCTCCACCTCAACAGCTTTGCACCAATCTTTGAACTTAGCTAGTGCATCACTCTTATTATTGAGTATGTATACCCACACCCTTCTAGAATAATCATCCATAATGGATAGAAAATATCTGCCTCCACCTAGACTTTCAGTCCTAGCAGGACCCCAAAGATCAGCATATGCATAGTCAAGTGGAGCTTGAGATAAATGTTGGCCCACACCAAAAGGCTGCTTCTTACTTTTGCCCAGTATACACTGCTCACATCCATTCTTCTTGAGCCTGCCAGAATATTCAATCTTATTCTGCTTCACCAATTCATTCGGAGCCCTTTCACCAGCATGCCCCAACCTTCTGTGCCAAATCATGCAATCTTCTTTTATATTTGCTTCACATTCACCAACCAAAGTCTCAGCTACCAGATAATAAAGGCTTGACTTCCTTATGCCTTTCAGGATGACTTTATCACCTTTCAGAATGAACAACAGTCCATTATCTGATCTCCAGCTGTAGCCTTTTGATTCCAGAGTACCCAGAGATATTAGGTTCCTCTTTAACTTTGGAATATATCTAACATTAGATAGCCATTTGACATTACCATCATGCAATCTAAGTTTGATATTACCAATTCCTTGTACTGAGCAAACTTCATTATTCCCTAACATGACTGATCCTGCAGGTTGCATCTTCAAATCAGAGAACCATTCTTTGTTGGGACACATGTGAAAACTACAGCCCGAATCCAAAATCCAATGTTGATCAGCCATTTTATCAACAATATTCAGAGCTTCTGCAGAATCAAACTCTTCAGCTGCATTTGTGGCATTTGTGACTGGAGTCTTCTCATTCTGTTGTTTCTTTTTCCAAGAATAACAGTCCTTTTTCAGGTGCCCAGGCTTCTTGCAAAAGTGACATTTCCTTGTCTCTTTAGTGTCAGAATCCTTTTCTTTTCCTTGCCCAGATTTCTTCCATTCTTGAGCAGGTTTCTTGCCTTTTGCTTTCTTGAATTTCTTCACATTCAAAGCTTCATTCGTGGTTTCTTGTTTCCCTTCATTTGCCTTTTGCAATTCCTTTGCTCTTAGTGCATTTTGCACTTCCTCAAGAGTTATGGAATTTTCTCTCCCAAACAGCATAGCATCTTTAAGATGCTCAAAACTCTTGGGCAAAGCATTAAGAAGTAAAATCGCCTTATCTTCATCTTCAAGTTTAACATCTATGTTTTCCAAATCATCTATAGATTTGTTAAACTCATCCAATTGATCCTTCATTCTTTTTTCTTCAGAAAACTTATAGGAGTATAATCTCTGTTTCATATAAAGGCGATTCGCTAAAGATTTAACCATATACAAGGATTCTAACTTCTGCCATACCTCTGCTGCCGTTTCTTCTTTGGCTACTTCTCGAAGAACTTTATCCGCAAGGCAAAGAATAATGGCGCTGTGAGCTTTCTGCATTTTCTCGTCTCTTTCAGCCTTCTTGATGTCTTCAGGAAATCCTTTCTCTCCCTTCAATGCCCCAACAAGACCTTGCTGTACAAGCATTGCCTTCATCTTGATTTTCCAAAGGGCAAAATCGTTCTTGCCGTTAAACTTCTCGGCGTCGAACTTCAGAGAACTCATTGTGTCGCGGATTCGATTCCGACGGACGGCGCCAATCTGTTAAGAACAGATGCCGAAATATAGCTCGGCGATGAACACACAACAACAACCTAACAATCTATGAACTCAGATTTACGTGGTTCGGCAAATCAAAGGCCTACATCCACGGCGAAGTCACTGTATTCGATAGATCCAAACAAGTATTTCTCAGCGATTACACTATGAAGATGAGTAACCCAAAAGTATCTTCCTCTCCAGATCTTACCACTCTTGTTTACACTCTTCCTATACAAATGTATCACAATCTAGAAAAACTCATCAATCCTAACTAATGGATCGAAAACAGCATATATAGAGAAACAGCAAAGAAAACGTGAGCTCCTTGCTAGCTACAGAAAATCAGTTATAACTAACTTCCCATATTGCAACCAGCTCCCTGAACTTCACATATTTTGCTATTAACTCCCCATGCATACGTGGATTACTCACCACACATAACAGTGAACTCGAACCCATGACATCAGTCTTTGTGCATTAACCACCTACCCCTAGGCTAACACACGCACACTATGTTGGATTATTTTAGTTTGGTTCATAGTTCATTGTGTTCTTTGAAATGTTTTAGACTAATCAACCTTTTTTTTTTGTTTAATTTGCATTCTACTAGAAAAATGAAGAGTCAAATAACTTCTTTTTGGGCATAATAACTTTTTTCTCTTTATTTTCTTTTCTAGGTGACCCACAATTACAATGATACGCATTTTTCAAGTTTTTTTTGGGGCTTTTGATTGATAAAAATTAGACCATTTTTGCACAAAGATTTTCTTTCTTTCTTAATTTTTCTTTATCTTCTTGATAGCTGAACACTAACACTATCACATGTGTTAATCTTTCTTCATCAGATTTTTCCATCTTGGTTTTTGCAAAGAGATGGCTTATGCTGATTATTGGAGTTCTGGCACATTCTTACCGATGGCCCCCCACCCATGTGATTGTTGGATCCTAGCCAAAAAGGAGATACATATCTGGAACAATGAAAAGCGTTAAGAATGAAAACACACACTCATCCAAGTAAAAAAAAAAACCACACACTCATCTTCTTCATTTTTGCTTTTTATTTTTTTCTCTTAAAGGAGGATATTTTTTTTATGGATCGAGCTAAAAGTGAACTGTTGAAAATACTCAATAACAAAGTCAAGAAAAACCACAAGTAAAGTCAAAAGAAATATATTGTAGGACTTTAGTACCTTAATTATAGGGATTTGCATGACTTTGATCATTCTTAAACCTATAAATTGAGTATCATTGTAATACGGAAATATCAAGCAATATCAAAGAAATACAATAACAATCTTTGGCTTCTCTTTATTTTTCTCTACATTATGATGATACCATGTTTCAACATGGTATCAGAGCAGGTTCAACCCTAGGAACTCAGAAACGAATCATCATCGTTCATAGTCCAAAACCAAAACCGTTCCTAGCCAATTCACCAAATCAAGGCAGCCCCTGTTCTTCATTTCCTGAAAAAATAAGAATGTCAGGAGAGATTGAAACCATAAACCAAACAGATTCAAATAACCCAAATCCAAACAGAATCCACAGAATGGGTCGAAGAGACCCAAATCCAATCAACTGCAATGAAGAAGGGATTAATAAGCACCGAAAATTAATCGGAAATTGCCGATTATTTCAGTTCCTCCCTGGATTAGATGGCAGATATGATAAACTTTGTCGGGACATTCTCAAGAAAGTTCCCGTTCCCTCAGTCGAGTCGGCGTTCTCAAAAATGAGAAGGGAGGCCGCTCGACTACAGATCTTGCAGTCGGCAACCAACCGCTTCGACACCAACATTTCATCATCGGAAGAGACCGGGACCGAACTTACCACCACATTCCGCCCTGCAACACGGCCAGAAGCGCGGTTGCAGCAAATCACCGCCGATAAAAGCGAAGAAGACGGAGGAAAGAACCCAGACGTCTCGGTCGTCGCCGCCGCCCAATCTTCGCTGCCGCCGCCGAATCATTACTACGGCATGGCTAACTATCAAAGGCCTACCGGAGCAGCGGCGGTGGCTACGGGAGCAGCGGAGGCGGCCACAAATCGGACATCTCCGGTTGGGCAGAACGGAAGTGGAGGAAATTCGGAGATGTTCGGAGCAACAACGACCGGATCGGCGGTGGCCGAGAACCGGCCGGCGTGGGCCGCAAGAGCGGCGGCCATGGCTGTCGACCGATTGGCAGCGGCTGGACCGTGGGGCGCGAGGGAGATGTCGGCGGCTGGAGATCAGTCGCCGCTGACCGTGGAGTCGGCGGCACCGGCCATGAACCGACCGGCGGTGGCGGCGGTGGCTGTGGATCGTCCGGCAGCGGCTGCAGGACCAAGGAAGGGAGGAGGTGCAGATTTATTTGATGGAGGCGCAAGTATAGGAGGCGCAGGTATAGGGTTTGGTGTTTTCACACCAAACCCTCTAACTTCTTCAAATTATTATAAAAGACCCCATATTTTGCCCACTAAGTCCCCGAATTTTGGAGTATTACAAATACCACCCCTGGGTTATCCTGAATTGCAGCAAGAGCCCCACTTTATGCAAACTACCCCCCTGGATTTGCATAAATTACAAAACCACCCCAAACCTCTACATAAAACTAAAAACACCTCTCAATTATGTAGAATTTCCCTAAATACTTCCGCTGCATATCAAACCTCTTATGATAATAGGGATAGGGATAAAGGGTGGATTTTTGATTGTGGAGCCACTGATACAATGACTTTTGATAAAACTGATATTATTAAGTCATCAACATCACATCGTACGCATGTTCAGATTGCAAATGGTGATTTGACTCGTGTTAAAGGAGCCGGAACTATAGAAATTTCCCCTACTTTACGTCTCTCAAATTGTCTTTATGTCCCGTCTCTTTCACACAAACTCTTATCTATTAGCCATGTTACTAAAGAGCTCAATTGTACCATGCTTATGCATCCTCACTTCTGTTTACTTCAGGATATCAGGACGGGGGAGATTATTGGGCGTGGCACTGAGCGGGATGGATTGTACTATGTGGATGAGATAGCTCAACAAGGCAAGGTGATGCTGGCTCACGGAACTGCTGACCGGGAAGCCTGGCTTTGGCACCGTAGGTTAGGGCATCCATCCACGGGTTACCTTAAGATTTTATTCCCTAACATTATGCAAAATAATACTTTATCTTGTGAAACTTGTGTTTTGGCTAAAAGTCATCGACAACCTTTTAAACCCAGTGATACTCAAGTCGATTCTATTTTTTCTTTAGTTCACTCTGATGTTTGGGGTCCATCACCTATTGCCGGGGGTCAAGGGTTTAAATATTTTCTGCTTTTTGTTGATGATTGCACTAGAATGACATGGTTATATTTTCTCAAAAATAAATCTCAAGTTTTTGATAAATTTACTCATTTTTTCGTCATGGTGCAAAATCAATTCCAGAAAAATATCCAAGTCCTTAGAACTGATAACGGGGGTGAATTTGTCAATCATAACATGCAGAACTTTTGTCAACAAAAAGGGATAATTCATCAAACCACTTGTTCCCATACCCCTGAACAAAACGGTGTTGCTGAACGAAAGAATAGAATCTTGCTTGAAATGACCCGAGCTATGATGATTGAGTCTAAGGTACCCAGCCATTTTTGGCCCGAAGCTGTCGCAACCTCAGTTTACCTTATAAACCGCCTTCCCACTAGAACCCTCAAACTTCAAACCCCATTACAAAAATTATCCACTTTGGCCTCTGTCCCTGTCACTCTCACTCTTCAACCCCGGGTCTTTGGTAGTTCTGTTTTCGTTCATATCCCTAAGAATGAACGGACTAAACTCTCTCCTTGTGCCATTAAGTGTGTGTTTGTCGGGTATGGTGTTAACCAAAAAGGGTATAGATGTTACAATCCTAAAACCCGTCAAATCATAACCACCATGAACTGCGACTTTCTTGAAACTGAATATTTTTACAGTACCCACCTTAACAGTCAGGGGGAGAGTGAAAAAGAGAGTGAGACCGATCTGTTAAGTTGGTTACCAATGCCAGGCTCGGAAGCAGACCCAACAGAAAAAGTTAGCCTTGCCACCGAGCATGTTTCATCCACTCCAGAACAATCTAGTCCGCTGCATGAGCCTATATCTTCTCCGCCACTGATATCTGAGGTAAGAGCTTCTGAACCTACTATTGTGGCTTCTGATTCTGCTGATAATATTTCTCAAGTCATTGAAGAAGAACAGGAGGATAATACAGTAGATGGAGATACTGGGAGATATGTGCTACCACCCAGGAGTAATCGAGGTGTACCTCCTAAACGGTATACCCCAGAGAAAGTTGTGAGGAATTCCCGATACTCTGTTGGGAATATCGCCAAGGGAAACTTGTCCAAAAATGCAACAGCCTATGAAGCAGCCTTATATGATGAGGAGATTCCACAAACAGCGGAGCAAGCACTGAAGATCGAGCATTGGAGAAATGCTATGAAGAAAGAGATAGGGGCCCTAAACCGGAATCATACATGGGAAAAGTGTCGGTTGCCGAAAGGGAAGAAAACTGTGGGATGCAGATGGGTTTTCACAATCAAACGAAAACCCGATGGATCTATTGAGCGATACAAAGCTCGGCTGGTTGCAAAAGGCTACACACAAACATATGGGATCGACTATGCAGAAACTTTCTCGCCTGTGGCAAAGATGAACACTGTCAGGGTGCTCCTCTCCATTGCTGCAAACAAGGATTGGGATCTTCATCAGTTTGATGTTACAAATGCCTTCCTTCATGGTGAGCTTGAAGAAGAACGGGAGGTATACATGGATGCACCCCAAGGTTTTTCAGATGAGTTCAAGGAAGGGAAGGTATGCAAATTGAAAAAGACTTTATATGGGCTCAAACAATCTCCCAGAGCTTGGTTTGGAAGATTCACCACAGCTATGAAGAAGTTCGGGTACCAGCAAAGCAATTCAGACCACACCTTATTCTTGAAGAAACGAGGTGATCTTATTTCTTGCTTAGTCATTTACGTTGATGACATGATCATAACAGGAGATGACTTAGAAGAAATTCAGAAGTTGAAAGAAAATCTCTTCAAGGAGTTCGAAATGAAGGACCTTGGGAGACTGAAGTACTTTCTCGGGATCGAAGTACTCAGATCAAAGAAAGGGATATTTATCAGTCAGAAAAAGTATACTCTTGATCTTCTTGCAGAAACAGGGATGTTAAATTGCAAGCCAGCTGAGACACCTATGGCTGTCAACCATGGGCTACAGATTGTGAAGGGAGCTGAATTGGCAGATCGAGGAAAATATCAACGTTTGGTAGGGAAACTTATATATCTTTCCCATACTCGGCCTGATATTGCATATGCTGTTGGAGTTGTGAGTCAGTTTATGCACCAACCACAAGCTGACCATATGGAAGCAGCACTCAGAATTGTGAGATACTTGAAAGGAACCTTTGATTATGGAGTACTGTTCAGGAAGACTGGACATCTCGAGATACAGGCATACACTGATGCTGACTGGGCTGGAAATCCCGTCGACCGAAAGTCAACAGCAGGATACTTCACCTTTATTGGAGGCAACCTTGTCTCATGGAGGAGTAAGAAACAGAAAGTGGTAGCACTCTCTAGTGCAGAAGCCGAGTTCAGGGGAATCAAGAGTGGACTAACCGAAGTCCTATGGCTAAGAAGATTGTTGACTGAATTGGGTCTTCAACCGACAAAGACGTGTCAAATGTTCTGTGACAATAAAGCAGCCATCAGCATATCAGAAAATCCTGTTCAACACGACAGAACAAAGCATGTAGAAGTTGATAGGCACTTTATCAAGGAAAAAATTGAAGGAGGTATTGTGACGCTCCCATTCGTAAGATCTGAAGACCAACTCGCAGACATCCTAACCAAAGCTGTGAACTCCAAGAATTTTTCAGAAGTTCTTGGCAAGTTGAATATCGGGAATCCCGTTACTCAACTTGAGGGGGAGTGTTGAAAATACTCAATAACAAAGTCAAGAAAAACCACAAGTAAAGTCAAAAGAAATATATTGTAGGACTTTAGTACCTTAATTATAGGGATTTGCATGACTTTGATCATTCTTAAACCTATAAATTGAGTATCATTGTAATACGGAAATATCAAGCAATATCAAAGAAATACAATAACAATCTTTGGCTTCTCTTTATTTTTCTCTACATTATGATGATACCATGTTTCAACATGAACAGCCACTTGCATTCTTTTTTACTTTTGGAATCTAAATTGTTGAAACTGAGGGAAGCAGGAACATCATCTTAATGAGTTTGGATTAATAAAATGTTTCAAGATAGTCTTTATTTGCATAGTTATAGGCCATAAAGTTGCTTGAGATCCATAATCATCTTTCTTGATTCAAATGCATATTTAATTTTAGTGGATAATCTGGAACGACTAAGAACTCGAGTCGTGGCTCGTGACCCACGAAAATGATCTGTATTCCACATGCTTTTATCTCCTTTTTTTTTACTAAATTCTTTTAGTAAAAAGAATGTGGATGTGACCCACGAAAATGATCTGTATTCCACATACTTTTTGGCTTTTGGGAAAAGTAGAACAATTTCACGAAAAAGTAATCGATTGCACTACTTTGCTTGATTTTTTTTTTTTTGACTATCTTCTTCATTCTATTCTTCTCTATGTAGATAATCCTGTTGTTTATTCTTCCTTCAATCTGCTTACTAAGAAAAGAAAGAAAAAGAAAACAAATACTCCCTCCGTCCCTAAAATAACTTCCTCTTTTTCCCTTTTGGGACGTCCCCCAAATAACTTCCTCTTTATTTCTTTCCATTTTTGAACACCTACCCCACCACTAATAATACTTTATTTATTCTTACTTTTCACTTTTCACCACTCCCAATACTAATTATAACACTTTTCAAAACTTCCAATAATTATTATATCATTTTTTCTCCACTTTATACACTTTACAACTTTTCATTAAAACCCGTGTCGTCTCCAAAAAGGAAGCCATTTCAGGGACGGAGGGCGTAGTTTCCTGCATCATCAGAGATGGCCTATGCTGCTCTTGTCTCCCTCACAAACACCATAGACCGATTCCTTAACAGCAATCTATATTCCATCTCTGTTGAAGAAAAACAACAAATTAGATCTCTCCATGATTATGTTACTCCCTTTCAAGACTTCCTCGATGAATTTCCAGACAAATTCAAGAGTTTGGAAGAGCGGATGAGGGAAGCGGCAAATGAAGCAGAAGATATCTTAGAATATCTTGTGTTGGAAAAGCTTTTCTTGTCTTCAGATGAAGAGTCTGAACTCCACGATGATCAACTCGACCGGGACTCTATGATCGAGGATACTATTTTGAAGCTGGAAAAGATGTTGAAGGAGTGTGGCGAAGATATTCCTCGCCAGAAAGCTAAAGACAACAATTTGAAAGCCCGAATTCGCGACGTGGTAATTGAAGTGGAAAAGTTCGAAGAAGGCTTCTTAAAGTGGAAGAGAGATCACATTCGTTTCAGAGACAAGTGGAGATTTTTACCAGCCGAGTCCAGACTCGACTTCATAAACCACTTGAAAAAGATGGGAAGTGAAATTGATTGGATCATGGCGGAGGTGATCGCCATGAAGAATATCAGCGACGCGGCTGCTGCCTCCTCATCCGAACTTGCACCGGTCGACCAGGTTAGCGATGAAAGTGCAGAACACCATAGGTTTGACAAGTGGAAATTTTTGCCAGGAAAGTTCACCAAGTTCAAGTTTAAACACCACTTGAAGAAAATAGGAAAGGAACTTTTTTCGAAGAAGAATAAAAGTTCCACAATAGAAGAGGACATAGTGCAACTAGGTGATTCTTCTGCATCATCTGGAATGATTGCTTTACATGATGATGATGAGAAGCAAGGGGAAGACGAGGAGGAGTCCAAACTCCAGTCCATAAAACAATTGACAAAGATGGGGAATGAATTTGATTTGATCGACATGAAGAATAACAGCAGCGACATGGCTGCTTCCTCGTCTGGACTTGCACCAGCCGACAGGGTTAGTGATATGATTAGTTTACATGATGATGACGATGATGAAAAGGAGGAGGAAGAGGAAGAGGAGTCTGAATGCTATCGAAGTGCAAAACAAGAACAGCAGATGCAAAGAGTGATGCAGAAGATTGCATTGATTGCTGCACAAGTGAAGGAAATCAAGGATAGCTCCAGCAGCAAAGACGTTGAACGTGGTGGTGCTGATACTTCTGCTGCTCCTACTTCATCATCAACTGATCCATCCATCCACAAATATTCCATGGTTGGTTTTGAAGATTATGTGTTAGACGTGAAGGATCGCCTCTGTGGAGAGCCATCCCGACTCCAAGTCATCCCAATCTGTGGTATGGGTGGCATCGGCAAAACTACTCTTGCTAGGAACGTTTATGATGATCCATTAACGGTGGGCCATTTTGTGATTCGTGTTTGGGTCACAATATCACAAGATTACAGTGCACAGAGAATTCTTTCTAGCCTTCTGGAGTCCTTGAAAGAATACTACACTGGTAGATTGGGAAAAAGTGATGATGAAAAAGTGCACAAAATTTTAATGGGGAGGAGATATTTAGTTGTGATGGATGATATGTGGAGTGGTGAGGCATGGGATGTCGTCAGAAGGGTATTTCCTGATGATGGCAACGGAAGCCGTGTTGTGCTAACCACGAGGTTGTTTGAGGTGGCTTCTTATCCGGATCCTTCGAACAGGCTTCATGAGATAAGCCTGTTGAATGCAGAGCAGAGCTGGAATTTGTTGAAGCATAAGGTGTTTGCAGATGAAGAATGTCCTTCCAATTTAGAAACTATTGGGGAGGAGATTGCGACAAGCTGCAAAGGATTGCCCCTCGCGATTGTGGTGATTGCGGGGCTTCTATCCACAGTTAGTAAGAATCCATCTTCATGGCAGGAGATTGCAGAAAAGGTGAAGTCTGCAAAAACTACAGAGCATGACCAAATAGAGGAGATACTATCTTTGAGCTACGTCGAATTACCTCAATATTTGAGGCCATGTTTCTTGTACATGGCTACCTTTCCGGAAGATGATGAGATCAAGGTTGTGAAACTCATGAGGTTGTGGGTAGCTGAGGGCTTTCTGAAATTTTCAATCAACTCCAAGAGCTGTGAAGCGGTGGCAGAAGAGTGTTTAGATGAACTCATGAAGAGAAATCTTGTTTTGGTCAAAAAGAGGAAGTCTGATAACAGAATCAAAAGCTGCAGCCTCCATGATCTGATGAGGGACTTGTGCATAAGGAAAGCGCATGAAAGTCAGTTTTTCTTGAATCTGATGGATAAGCATGTTAAAAAGAAGCCTTTTAGAGAAAGGATAAAGAATCAGCGCCGCGTAAGCCTTGATTCTTCTCATCTCAGATACCTTTCAGACGATGATGATTCAACCATCCATTCCATCAGATGCTCGAAATATCGTTTAGTGAAACTGAACTTTGTCAAGGGTGTGAGGTTGCTGAGGGTGTTGGATACGGTACCTGCTGACGTGAAGAGCTCACCATCAGTGCATCAACTATGTGAGTTATTTCATTTAAGATACCTTGCTATTAACTATATGCAATCTATTCCTAAGGGATTATCGATGCTTAAGAATCTGCAAACCTTAATCCTCGGAAATTTAAGACGACGCATACTCGGTGTTGGAGTAGTTGATTATCTTGTTTTGAGTTGGGACACGCCGCAATTAAGACATGTTCACTTTCACGGCACAATCTATTTTGAGGATCCAAGTGAAACAACTATCTCTCTAGGAAGCCTACAAACACTTTCCTATATATCACATTCGAGTTGCACAGAAAGGATCTTGAAAAAGATCCCAAACCTTAAGAAGTTGAAGATTGATTGTTCTGGGGGTGGCCATCATGAAGATGCAGCTTGTTTGAATGATTTGGTGCATCTGCACCGGCTCGAGAATTTGAAAGTATATGCTGGTCGTTGGGTTCGATCTCGGCCAAGGCACTACAAGATTTCTTATCCTAGCATGCTGAAAAAGTTGAGTTTGATTGATTTGAGACTTCCTTGGAGCCACATGATTGTTGTTGGTTCATTGCCAAATCTACAAGTACTTAAACTAAAAAGTTGTACTTGGGTCGATGGGGATACATGGGAAACAAGCGAAGAAGCATTCCCAGCGTTGGAAGTTCTTCTAATTGAAGGTTCAGGGTTCGAGAATTGGATAACTGAAAGTAGCCATTTCCCCAAACTCACACGGCTACTGCTTCATTCTTGTTGGGATCTCAATGGGATACCAAATGATATTGGAGAAATTCCAACTCTTGAACTCATTGAGGTTACAGGTGGAGTGAAAAAGTCTCTAATTGAGTCGGTTGAATTGATACGAGAGGAGCAAGAAGAATATGGAAACAACATTCAAGTTGTCTGCAGTGCTAAGTCCTAAAGATGTGGATTTGGATAAGGTACTGTCTTTCATCCCTTGAATTTGTTATTGGTCACAACTTTCCAAACTTAGCTTTTATATGATAAGATACAACTTGTAATTACACTAACTATTCTTTGCTGCATGCATCTTATCCGATTTTTATTCATTTTTGGTTATTTCATAGACGGTGTTATGTGTGTTTTGTTGGCCGATCATCGGGTTTCAAGCTTTCAGAGTTTTGAGTTGATGATGAAGATGACAAAAACATGTTGATGTATCTTTCTCATTATTCAGATTGAAGAGGAAAAGAGGATGGGAATGTGTTCTCATATTGAAGAGGTCCTCTTAAGCAATGAAGTTTGGAACTTGTTTTGATTTGTTAGAAGTTTTTTTCGCATGTGAGTGGATAATGTTTTGAAGAGTGATAACATTGTGTCCTTTATCATGTGTATCATGTGAAAACACTGATGCATATGTTGTTTCGATTTGCTTAACCGATCGGTCAAGCTATCGAAAGCAACATACGCGCCGGTGCTTGTGCCTCCTTAGAGGACTTGCAGCCGGTGTCTCGATACCTGGCCATGGACATAGATATTTCTTCGATTTTGCTTGAGGCTTCCATTTTCGTGTTTGCTATGCTCTAAGAAAATAATTATGTTCTAAAAATTTACCCCAAAAGTCACGTCAAATTGATTTAATATAAACAATTAAATATTTAAAATAACTAGTGTAAATATGAGGATTTGGACTAGCAAGTTAGCAACATGAATTTTGATATGAAATATATATTTATGCATCTAAAATTGTAGTAATATAAATTATAATATCATTATTTTTTGCACTCTTATTTATTTATTTTATTTTTGGATGGTGTCAACATAAATATAGTTGAGCGTTAAATTGATAATGTAATTTTTTTTGTTAGATTTCTTATGGAGAATTATAATTCATGATACTCAAACAACATTAACTCAAGTTATTTTTCAGAAGACAAAAAAGTTATTAATTGCGTGCAATGTATATGTTAGATATTTGAATGACTTCAAATATTTTATTTATCAAAATAAAAAAACTAAGAATGTTAGGATGCAGTCAAATAAAGAGTATTTGCTATTTGATGGGCAACATAATATTCTTAGTTACCTAAGATATTATATTTCAAATTATATAGATGAAAAATCATAAGCACGTAAATGCTACATGGAAAAATTGCAAACTCTTTCGATGGTTATTTAATCAAGAGTGGTTGGTTTATTATCGAAATAGATATTGCCTATTTTGTCCATATTTAATCAAGAGTGGTTGGATAGGGAGTATAAAAATGTCATGTTTTACAAAATTTGATTTGCCTATTTTGTCCATATTTTTAAATCCATTTTAAGGGCAACAATATAACATTTAAGCTTATTAGCTCAATCATACATTTGGAAAGTAAGCCCACCTGTATAGACAATGGCAGCCATTTAACCTTAACTCTAAATCGGAATAACAGTGCAAGTCTCCACAATCCACAAAGCCTACAAGAAATCTATTATCTTAATAGGTTTCCTGAATCTATTATGAGGTTATAGTGAAGTGTTTAACATTCTATGATTCACTTAGCCAGGTTTTTAAAATTTAATGAATGAATAATTCTTCGCTCAGTTGTGAGTGTTTGTAGATGCTTGTTTGGTGGTATTTTGCATGCTGAATGATTCTTCGCTCAGTTGTGAGTGTTTTTGTTGGTGTCAAGGATTTCAAATTCATGCTATACTTATCACCATCTGCTTTTTTAATCCTGAATTCAAGTACCTATTGCGTGATCATGTAGATGGGGTCCCTATTCTCATCATAAGTCATGTTTTCTAAGATATATTGCATCGAAAATTATTAAGTTTGAAATTTGAGATTGTTTATATGGTAAGTTCACATTTGAGCTAGCAAGTAGTACTATTATACTATGCCATTGTAGTTTATTGTCATGACAGATTTATTTTCTACTTTAACCACAAAAGGTATCAGAACTATACATGCATTCAAATTCATACTGTCATGCTTCTTTATGCTGCACGTGTGTAAATTTGGCTTGAAACTAGACATGCTTATATACTATTGTCTGAGAATGTGCAGTCAACTCTAAAAGGTATTATGCCACTGGATTGTCTGTTCAAATAAGAAAACGTTTCAATATTTATAGAAACTCATCGCGGCATCTGTTATTTATAGTTTAATATGTTAATGGCCTATTGCCACAGGCATATGAGAAGTGCTTTCAGAATCTGCATTATGTAGAGCGGCATGAGGATCATACAATTGCACATGCAATTCAGACATCGTATAAAAAGACTAAGGTATCGTCAAATTTCTAGTTGTATATCTTTGTTGATGGTTGAAATTGATAGAAACCTGTTTTTCTGCTTTAGGGATTTTGGCCTGAAATTTTTAAGTGCTTGTAGGTGTATCTTTGGCCAGCTCCTACACAATCAGGGATGAAGGCAGGCAAAACTGTGGAGTTGATTCTTAACTTAACTGGTTACAGAAATGTGAAATCAAAGGTATGAAACTGGCTCGAGAAAAATGTTCTTTCGTTTCCAACTTTGTCCTGATGGAAATACTCTTGTAGGTTGTTGGTTCAAGGAATCCCCACAACACTGTGAAGGCTCTCTTCAAGGCATTAAATGCGGTAAATGGGAATAATTATATTATATACATTATCTACATTGATATTATATTTCACCATTGTTTATCCTTTTCTATTCCTCTTTCTTTTGCTCGCAGATTGAAACTCCCAAAGATGTTCAGGAAAAGTTTGGCCGAACTGTGGTTGAATCATATCTACTGTGATAGGTATGATCTTCATCTTTTCCTTGAGTTTCTCTATTTTTGTAGGGAGGTGGTATGTGAGTGGTGAACATATTTGAATGCACTTAAGATGTGATGCCTAATGGAGTTCACAAAGAAAGAAGGATAAGTTAACTTTCATGTCCTACTTTATTGGACTTGGGGTAATTGTGCCTATATACATGTACTTTTAGTGATTTCTGGTTTTCCACATGAACTAAATATTCCGCCTCCAAATACACGAACTTTTAATTGTTCCGATTTTTCACACGGCTATCAATTTTCGGCGATCGTGGCTAGTTAAAGTGACAAATTAATATCATCGTGACAAGCTGAAGTAGCGTAGAAATCCAAGTACCTCGTCTAGCACATCAATTGTTTAAACCATGTAGGCATTTAAGGCATCCACCTCAACATTAATTTGGGTGCAGTTGAACAATTGAAAGTTCATCTGTTTGGAGGCATATTTTTTAGTTTATGTGCAAAACTAGAATTGGTTGAAAGTTTGTGTATTTAGGCGCAACTAACCCATTGGACTTTGCATATGCTTAAATTTTAATTGATTGCACAATTTTCATCAAATTTGCCTCTTGAATTGAATAACATGGAGTAGTTTTTTGAGATAATTGAATAACACAGGTCTAGCAGATTTTTGTTGTCTCATATGAGTACTACTCTTGTTCAATCTCAGGTTTACAAAGAAACAATATTATCTGTGGATAGATTAATCTCTTGAGCATTTGGGATGGCCAAGCTGATATTTTCTGAATCGAGGTTACTTAATAGGGAAAACAAATGACGCAGTGCCGGTGGCAAAAAGATGCTGAAAGGAGAACCACTTTGCTTTTCTTTTTGAAATGTGGAATCAAAATTGCTGAAATTGAGGAGCATAATCAATAAAATGCTTTTAGTTTTGCATAGTGAACTATTCATACCAAAATTATTTTTCTTGATGCACTTGCATATTTTAGTTGATTATGGTTTTAGGCTTATGCTCTTTCTCTCTCTCATGAATTGTGTTGAGGATAGGAAATACCGTTGATATGAGCACTTAATTTGTAAGATTTAGATTCCATTCCACAGCTTTACTTGGTGTAGTTTTGTACCAGCTCTTTTATATGTATTTTTCCTTCAAATTATAAACTTTTAGAGTCGTCTTGATCCATGGCCGGATTAGCAGGATGAAGATTTTTTATCTGACTTTGAACTTCTGTTTCAGTCAATGTCAAATTGCCATAGATCGTGATTCAAACAAAGAGGTTGGGCTTTCCCCTTAAGTGACAAGGGGGGTGAGCCGCTCCAAGTCGAAAGCGATATTTATCAATAAAGGATGAAGCCAAGAGCAGAAGGAGGATAAATCCTTAAACCTTACGTTTTCGAATAAGCATGATAGATCTCTTATCTATTAAAGAAGCCATCCATTGGGTGCAGAAAATAAATCAAAGTGGAGTATGAATAATATATAGACATTTCTCTTTTATAGAGAGGAACAACGACGTCAATAAAAATAAATAACATTTCAACTGAATTATTTCAACTTAGATAAATGAAAAACTTGATGCCATATTTGGATTCTAGCGAAAAAAGACAAGAGGCAGTCTTGTGTACCACCGGTGGCACGGTGCCACCGGGTTTTCTATAGCCTTATTTTTTTATAATATAAACGGGTCCGGGTTTATACCCGAATTTGCTAAATGAATCATGGTTTGGCGTGGGTATGACCCGGTGGCACAGTACCACCGGTGGTACACAAGTATTTGTGAAAAGACAATGCATATTTGGAATGCATTTGTAAGTGACAAATATGATAGTGAAAAGCATTAACAATGAAAACCACACATTAATCTTGTCTATTTAGTTATGTATTTAAATAAAGAACACACTAATCTTTTGTCTGTTGGTAACTTCACTTTCTTCGGTCGTGTTCTTGAAAATACTACTGCTTTATTGCTTTGATAAGAAGGATACCATTTTCACAAATAAAATACTATACACAAATTACATTTGCACAAGATAAATAATCGATTGCACTGCTTTGCTTTGCTTGCTCTGGTTTTTAGCCTTTAGGTGAGTTGGATGTTACAATACGATAATCAGATATTGTAGTTCCTGCGTCACATTGTTTATAGCCTATGTATTTTTGGCACAGAGATTAAGAACAAAATTAGTATTCCCACAATTCAATTCCTCATCACATCAAAATTTCCTTGCTACACGAAAGTTGGGAGTTGCCAAGCTCTGCAGTTCTTGGCTGACGAATAATGACTGAACTAGAACATGAAAGGATGGGTCCCCTTGTAATTCCTCTTGTTCCTTTACTATCTTTTTCAAAGACACAACCATTGATTCACTGCAATCCCACAATTCAATTGATTTGAGTGTTGGTATTTCTCCAATTTCAGAAGGAAACTCCTCCAACGACTTCATGTACCTGAGCTCAAGTTGCTCAAGGCATGGCAAGCAGGAGCCCTCCAACGTCCAGCATTCCATATTCATACAGCCATGCATTTTCAAGTATTTGAGGCTGGGGAATTGGCCATCAACTATTTCCCATCTGCCTGTTGCAAAAAACCCATACTCCAAATAGAGCTTCTCAAGAAGTGGTAATGAACCTATCTTTTCCAGAATTTCCTCCAAATCGAATTTTCCGCATTGAAGATGCAGCTTCTTGAGTGAGTGCGGGAAGCTAATACTCTGCAGACACTCTTCACATCCATTGTCAATAATGCAAGTCAAGCTTTCCAGCTTACTCAGACAATGAAGATAGCTGAGGCACTTCACTCTGTCCATTACTTTATTCGTGTATTTTATGCGCAACTTCTTGATATTGGGAATTCTCTTAACCACTTCTTCATTCAAGTTGAAATCAAGCACTCCTTTGAGCGTCTCTAGATTCTCCATCATAACATCACTATGCCCGCTCCGAGGATCTGGGAGATACATTCCATATCCTGCATATTTGAACATTATGCTCTCTTCGAACTCGACATGCTTAAGCTGATGCATTTTCCAAATTTCTACTGGTGCAGTTGTAGGTTTACCCTTACAAGAAACAAATAGTGTGTGTAGATTCCAGAGCAGACTAATTGAAGAAGGGATTTGGAACCCTGAACGAAATCTAGCCGAAAGGTACCTCAAGTTCACCATTTGAAACACATTTTCATCTAAATACCCTTTGGAATACCAACCATTATATGTACTCAGTGTCCTCAAAAATCTGAAATCTAGCAATTCTGGAACCGTATCAGCATGACATATGAAAGAACGAGCACGTGACGACATAGTTTCCATGGCATCCTGGACTGTCATAGCTGAAGTGCTTCTGGGAATAACAATGCGGCGTTGGCTATTTATCCCTCGAGGACAATCTTGCCCTAACACATAATAAAACCTCTGCTTTTCAGCTTCTTTCAAACATAGATCTCTCACTAAATCATGCATTTTGCAGCACCTAATATTCCCAAGTTTCCCTAACTCATGAACAAGAATGGGGTTTCTATCGACTAGCTCCTTCAGATACTCTTTGGCAATTGTTTTCGAGCTTTTATTGATATTTGGTTTAAGAAAGCCTTCAGAAACCCATAGCCTCATGAGTTCTGAGACTCCAATTCTCTTATCTTCCCCAAACATCCCCATGTACAAAAAACAAGGCTTTAGATACGCAGGCAAATGGTCATAGCTCAGTTTCAATACTCTCAACCAATATTCATCATTTTCCGAATTCACTACTGAGCTTAAGTTTTCCTCTATGTGCTCCCAATATTCAAGTGTAAGTTCGGACTTTGCCAGAAGACCGCCAATCACAGCAATCGACAAAGGAAGTCCCTTACACTTCCCCACAATTTTCTTTCCGATTTCCTCGAGATGAAGAGGAAAACCCCCATCCCCAAATACAGTTTTGGAGAACAAACTCCAGCTACAAACATCATCTAAAAATCTCATACCAATGCTGTTAGAGTCTGTCAACTTGGCAGCCAAGTTTGCGAGCCTAGTCGTTACAATTACTCGACTCCCATCATTGTAATCGGGAAAGAAAAACCTCATCTTGTCCCACACCTCTACACTCCACATATCATCCAGTATTATAATATACCTCCTACCCCATAAATACTTGTGCAATTTTTCTCCCAATTCGTTCTCGTCACTCAAGTCATCCCTCGAATCTCCGCTCACTTGTTTAAGAACTTCTCTAAGTGTTTCTCTAACATTATAAGTTTGAGAAATTGTAGTCCACGCACAAATATCAAAATGTTGCTTAACAAGGGCATGCTCAAATATATGTCGGGCAAGAGTGGTTTTACCAATCCCGCCCATCCCTGTGATTGGGATGATTTGGCGGTTACGGTTCCCTCCAGTGAGCCAATCCAAGAGTTGAAGTTGCACGTCATCAAAGCCCACCATCATGCTTTCCTTCACAGTGGAAGAGGACGTCAAGGAGCCAGCATGAGTCGAGGAGACCTTTCTCTGCAGCTGAGCTTCAGCTGAAGTCTCCATGGCTTCCTTGTTGATCACATTCATTTCTTCTATCACTTGCTGTAGATCTTGATAGAAGTTGATGCAACTGACTTCCTCTCTAGAATTCACTTCTTCAGCCGCATGAGCTGCATCTACAACATAGCCTTGGAGAAATTCCTGCGAGAAGGTAATTAATAATTTGAGTTAGAGATTCATTTCTTCAATCACTTGTCGTAGATCTTGATAGAAGTTGATGAAACTGACTTCGTTGGGACTCATTGATCTACCCAGTTCATTTTCCATGGCTTCCTTCTTGATCACATTCATTTCTTCTATCACTTGTTGTAGACGATCTTGATAGAAGTTGATTTGTTCATCAGCTTCAGCTGTATCAATTTTGGCTTTTTTGGATCTTCTCAGCTGAAGCTTGTCCACAATATGAGATTCGATAGCATCTTCAGCCGCATTAGCTGCATCTGCGATACGTTTGGATCTCCTCGGCTGAAGCTTGTCCACAATATGTGATTCGATAACATCTTCAACAGCATGAGCTGCATCTGCGATACGCATCTCCAGCGGATCAGCTTCATCTCCATCGGCAACAGGGGACTTATAACTTTCAAGAAATTCCTGCAAAAAGGTAACAATTTGAGTGAGAGATTCAAGTTGTTGTTTGTGGATAGAAATTGGAGGGGAAGGGTGGTGCTCGATCTGATTGATGGTATTCATAAGAGAAACTATGGCTGCATAGGCTGCCATGATCCAAGGAAAAACAGTGTATATTTTTCTGAGAAAGAATTTGATAGAATCTGAGTTTAGGTTGAGCAAAAACAATGTGTAAAATGGCTATATCTCCTCTTCTCAATTATTATCAGAAACATTATGTGTGCAGCTTTTCATCCACCTTTCAGAATCACATTAATGCCAAACAGCTAAGATAAGAGAAGACTTGTCGGTTGACCCTACAGTTTACTAGTCTCCTATCACATTGTGCTAATTATGCTAATTATGAAATAATGACTATGCTAATTATGAAATAATGGAACTAAAGAGTAGCAAGCTACAATTGAATTTTTTTTTAGGTGGGTGATCATTTAGTGTAGCATGCATTATGCTATGCTTAAATGTGCATAATAATAAGATTCAAAATAAAACCTTTTTGGAATATGATTTGTCTTCTCGCAGTACACTACTTAAAAAAAAAAAAAAGGCGGGCAATGTCCAATCCTCATACAGCTGAGAAACAATAAATTACATGTAAATTTAAATAAGAACACTAAGGTGTAAAAGTATTCCAACCATTCTGAATCAAGTTCAATAAAAATTATTAATATGAAATTTTACACCACCTTAACCTAAATTACCATTTTTGTTGTCCTGCTTACTCATAGCATGAAACTTAGGAAGCTAACACTCACTCAATCTCATTTGATTATCTCATATAATTTGAGAAATATATACTAGTATAAAATGATGCACTCCAAAAAGGCATAGGTCGCCAACCTCACATCAACTTTTCATGAAATTTCATCAAATAAAAACTTATACAAAAAGACA
Organism: Salvia miltiorrhiza; assembly: GCF_028751815.1. Lineage (NCBI taxonomy): Eukaryota > Viridiplantae > Streptophyta > Magnoliopsida > Lamiales > Lamiaceae > Salvia > Salvia miltiorrhiza. The sequence goes on from NC_080389.1 coordinate 1,306,517, forward strand.
ATCTATTTTAACTCCCAACAAAAAATTAACATATAACTGGCAAAAATTGTTGAGATTATTATAGTTGGAACTGTATCCCCAATTTATTTTGATCAAACAAAATTATTTAAAGAACAATTTATATAAATAACATTTCATATACTATGATTATAAATAATGTAAAAATAATAATTATGATGTAAAGTGATTTCCAGTCGAATTTCGACGGTGTATAAACTAGTTTCATATAAATTGGTTTTTGGAGATGATCCTCATCGGCCACTCTTTTTAGCGCGCTTTTCTTGCCCTTTCTTGGTGGCCCCTTTAGGCGACGCTTCAACATTTCAAGCCTATTCAGTCGCCTGCCACGATCAACCAAGTTAGAATTGCAGTATTTTGGATCCAAACAAATGAAGATCTTATTCTATTTTAGATGGAGTCTACAAACTGATTGAGCATTCTACAAAAACAAGATGGACTATTTAAGTTTCCTTATCATATTTTAAGACAACTATTCCTATTTGCCAAGTAATCTATCCACATGAACACTATCATAGCAACTTTTTTAATGTTTGGTATAGTAAACATATAGTATTTCTCATATATCATGCCATGCCACTGGTGCTAAATGATAGCAGGCCCATAGAGTTTGAATATGTGGTTGAGAACTTATTAAACAATTAACAACTGTGTGAATGGTGAAAATCCTATCACTTTGTACATTTACTGAACTTAGATTAGGGGTGTAAGTGAGCCGAGCTAGCTAGCGAGCTACTCGGGATCGACTCAAAATTACTCAAAATCAACTCGGTATAAGCCGAGTCTAGCTCGAGCTTGAGCTACTCGACTAGGTATCGAGCCCGAGTTCGAGTTTCATCATACTCGACTCGTTAGGCTCGCGAGCCTAATCGAGCTTTCAAAAAAATTACCATTTTATCCCTACACTATAGCATAATTACTAATATAGCTCATAATATATACAATTTGTTGAAGCATGTATGAGAGGAGCTTAAACGAGCTCAAGCTCACCGAGCTTAATCGAGCTCGAGCTCGACTAAGATTCAATAATCAAGCCGAACCGAGTCGAGCTCGAGCTCACCGAGTATGCAATCGAGTCGAGCTCGAGCTCAAAAATCTCAAACTCTTAGCTCTAGCCTCAGTGACTCCTCTGGTGGCCACTTCAGCCAGCACTTTCTTCAAGCCTCCTCCTAAGCTGCTCCCAACACTCATCTCCTCAACCTCACAATTTCTGATTTATTCAAAGAAATGGGAATTTAAAATTATAGGTGATGAAATGGATCTTACAGAATTCATTTACACAAAAAACGCTTAGATTTTTTATATGGACTAGCAAGGGGTAACAGCAGTCCAAAACTTAAATGAATAAATTGGGCCAAATTCAATTAAAATCGCAGCCCATTTTCTTTTAAAAGTAAATCTGCCAACTAATTAAATAAGGGAGATCAATCCCAACACACCCAGCCCAATGAATTAAATAGAAAACAAAATCGGGTCCAGCCGAGTAAAAATAAAAACCGGCCCAAATGCTATTGTATACGTCAGCCCAATCAAATAAAAATAAAAGGAAATTGGGCCAGCTAAATTTAAAAGGAAACAGCCCAAATAGAAGCCCAACCCTCAGGCCCCAAATGGAATTGTTTGCGTTTGTAGATGCTTGTATATATGGTGGTATTTTGCATGCTGAGTGATTCTTCGCTTAGTTGTGAGTGTTTTTGTTGGTGTCAAGGATTTCTAATTCATGCTCTACTTATATATGGTAAGTTCACATTTGAGCTAGCAGTTCAGACATCGTATAAAAAGACTAAGGTATCGTCAAATTTCTAGTTGTATATCTTTGTTGATGGTTGAAATTGATAGAAAGCTGTTTTTCTTCTTTAGGGATTTTGGCCTGAAATTTTTAAGTGCTTGTAGGAATTATATTATATACATTATCTACATTGATATTATATTTCACCATTGTTTATCCTTTTCTAATCCTTTTTCTTTTGCTCGCAGATTGAAACTCCCAAAGATGTTCAAGAAAAGTTTGGCCGAACTGGTTGAATCATATCTACTGTGATAGGTATGTTCCTTGGGTGCATAAAATAAATCAAAGTGGAGTATGAATGATATATAGACATTTCTCTATTATTGTTAGAAAATGGAGGTGATTATATAGTGGTTTGAGTGTGGTGAGTGATTGTAGTGAAGTGGTGTAGAGAATATTGTGAATGTAGTGTGTGTAGAAGATAGAGAGAATGATTTTAGAATGGAGCTCTTGTCTCCAAAGAACTTAGATAATATTAGATAGAGTGATGTTTTTGAGATTGTTGAGATTGGTTACAAATGGCTCACAAGAGCTCTATTTATAGGTGTGGGAAGATCTCTCTAAATCCCACTACATTAGTTTGTATCTAGAATTCTCTACTAGTATCTACTTAAGGAATTCTCTAGATACTCTATTTTAAATAGCTAATTTCTAGAATACTCATACTTCTCCTAGGTATTATTTAGAATACTCTAGAGTAATCTAGTTAGTGGTGAATTCTCTAGATTATACATAGCTTATTCTCTCTTAGAATATTCTAGATAAATGCATCACACTTCAATAATTATAGAGAGACGTCAATAAAAATAAATAGTAACATTTCGACTGAATTATTTGAACTTAAATAAATGTAAAAGTTCTTTTCAAAAAAAATAAATGTAAAAGTTGATGCCATATTGGATTCTAGCGAAAAAAGACAATGCATATCTGGAATGCATTTGTAAGTGACAAATATGATAATGAAAAGTATTTACAATGAAAACTACGCATTAAACTTGTTTATTTAGTTATTTATTTAAATAAAGAACACACTAATCTTTTGTCTGTTGGTTGATCGTGTTCTTGAAAATACTATACACAAATTACTGCTTTATTGCTTTTGATAAGAAGGATATCATTTTCACAAATAAAATACTATACACAAACTACATTTGCAATATAACAATGGAAAATTATACAGCAATAATCTTACTTTACTTCACATAAAGGTAGCAATTTCACTTCTTTAATGGATTTGTTAGGATTCGGCACTACAGTATGTCTTCTGCTTTCATAATTGATGGTGTTCTTGGAAATTTTATAATCTAATCTACTTTCTTCCTTTTTTCTTCTAGATCACATTAGAAAAATGAAAAATCAATCAAGCAAAACCACTTTTTTGGATGCCACAACTTTTCAAAATGATCTGTATTGTCATTTTCACAAAAAATACTCGATGAATACTGATCATCATCAATCCTGCTGTTGTTAGTCTTCCTTCATTTCTTTCCCAAAAACTAAAACAAAAGAAACCAAAAATTGTTCCTGAGAGATGGCCTATGCTGCACTTGTCTCCCTCACAAACACCATAGACCGATTCCTTAATAGCAATCTATATTCCATCTCTGTTGAAGAAGAAGAACAAATTAGATCTCTCCTTGAGTATGTTACCCCCTTCCAAGACTTCCTCGATAAATTTCCAGACAAGTTCAAGAGTTTGGAAGAGCGGATGAGGGAAGCGGCAAACGAAGCAGAAGATATCTTAGAATATCTTGTGTTGGAAAAGGTTTTCTTGTCTTCTGATGAAGAGTCTGAATTACACGATGAACTCGACCGAGGCACTGTGATTAAGGATATTAATTTGAAGCTGCAAAAAATGTTCGAGGAATTCGGCCAAGATTTTCAAGATGAAGCTAACGTCAACAGATTATTAGACGGCCGAATTAGCGAAGTAGCAAATAAAGCGAAAAAATTCGACAGGTTTCTAATGTGGGAGAGAAATCACATTCGTTTCAGAGACAAGTGGAGATTTCTACCAGCGGAGTTTGCTATGTTCAAGTCCAAACGACAGTTCATAAACCACTTGAAAAAGATGGAAAGTGAAATTGATTCGATCATGGCGGAGGCGATCCCCGTGAAGAATATCAGTGAGGCGGTCACCGCCTCCTCATCTGGGCTTGCACCGGCCGACAATGTTAGTGATATGATTGTTTTACATGATGATGATGATGAGAAGGAGGCGGAAGAGGAGACTGAATGCTATCGTAGTTCAAAATACGAACTCCAGATGGAAAGGGTGATGGAGGAGATTGCTTTGATTGCTGCACAAGTGAAGGAAATCAAGGATAGCTCCAGCAGCAAAGACGTTGAACGTGGTGGTGCTGATACTTCTGCTGCTCCTACTTCATCATCAACTGATCCATCCATCCACAAAGATTCCATGGTTGGTTTTGAAGATTATGTGTTAGACGTGAAGGATCGCCTCTGTGGAGAGCCATCCCGACTCCAAGTCATCCCAATCTGTGGTATGGGTGGCATCGGCAAAACTACTCTTGCCAGGAACGTTTATGATGATCCATTAACGGTGGGCCATTTTGTGATTCGTGTTTGGGTCACAATATCACAAGATTACAGTGCACAGAGAATTCTTTCTAGCCTTCTGGAGTCCTTGAAGGAATACAACACAGGTGGATTGGGACAAAGTGATGATGAAAAAGTGCACAAAATTTTAATGGGCAGGAGATATTTAGTTGTGATGGATGATATGTGGAGTGGTGAGGCATGGGATGTCGTCAGAAGGGTATTTCCTGATGATGGCAACGGAAGCCGTGTTGTGCTAACCACGAGGTTGTTTGAGGTGGCTTCTTATCCGGATCCTTCGAACAGGCTTCATGAGATAAGCCTGTTGAATGCAGATCAGAGCTGGAATTTGTTGAAGCATAAGGTGTTTGCAGATGAAGAATGTCCTTCCAATTTGGAAACTATTGGGGAGGAGATTGCGACAAGCTGCAAAGGATTGCCCCTCGCGATTGTGGTGATTGCGGGGCTTCTATCCACAGTTAGTAAGAATCCATCTTCATGGCAGGAGATTGCAGAAAAGGTGAAGTCTGCAAAAACTACAGAGCATGACCAAATCGAGGAGATACTATCTTTGAGCTACGTCGAATTACCTCAATATTTGAGGCCATGTTTCTTGTACATGGGTTCCTTCCCGGAAGATGATGAGATCCATGTTGTGAAACTCATGAGGTTGTGGGTAGCTGAGGGCTTTGTGAAGTTTTCAATCAACTCCAAGAGCTTTGAAGAGGTGGCGGAAGAGTGTTTAGATGAACTCGTCAAGAGAAATCTTGTTTTGGTCAGAAAGAGGAAATCTAATGGCAGAATCAAAAGCTGCAGCCTCCATGATCTGATGAGGGACTTGTGCATAAGAAAAGCGCATGAAAGTCAGTTTTTCTTGAATCTGATGGATAAGCATGTTGAAAAGGAGCATTTTACAGAAAGGATAGAGAATCAGCGCTGCGTAAGCATTGATTCGTCTCATCTAAGATACCTTTCAGACGATGATGATTCAACCATCCATTCCATCAGATGCTCGAAATATCGTTTAGTGAAACTGAACTTTGTCAAGGGTGTGAGGTTGCTGAGGGTGTTGGATACGGTACCTGCTGACGTGGAGAGCTCACCATCAGTGCATCAACTATGTGAGTTATTTCATTTAAGATACCTTGCTATTAACTATATGCAATCTATTCCTAAGGGATTATCGATGCTTAAGAATCTGCAAACCTTAATCCTTGGTAGAATACGAGATACATTACGTTTTTTGGTAGTTTGTAATCTTGTTTTGAGTTGGGACATGCCGCAATTAAGACATGTTCACTTTCACGGCACAATCTATTTTGAGGATCCAAGTGAAACAACTATCTCTCTAGGAAGCCTACAAACACTTTCCTATATGTCACATTTGTGTTGCACAGAAAGGATCTTGAAAAAGATCCCAAACCTTAAGAAGTTGAAGATTTATTGTTCTGAGGATGCAGCTTGTTTGAATGATTTGGTGCATCTGCACCGGCTCGAGAATTTGAAACTATATGCTGGTCGTTGGGTTGGATCTCGGCCAAAGCACTACAAGATTACTTATCCTAGCATGCTGAAAAAGTTGAGTTTGATTGATTTGAGACTTCCTTGGAGCCACATGATTCTTGTTGGTTCATTGCCAAATCTACAAGTTCTTAAACTAAAGCATTGTAGTTGGGTCGATGGTGACACATGGGAAACAATCGAAGAAGCATTCCCAGCGTTGGAAGTTCTTCTAATTGAAGATTCAGGGTTTAAGAATTGGATAACTGAAAGTAGCCATTTCCCAAAACTCAAACGGCTACTGCTTCGTTCTTGTTGGAATCTCAATGGGATTCCAAATGATATTGGAGACATTTCAACTCTTGAACTCATTGAGGTTACTGGAAAAGTGAAAGAGTCTCTAATGGAGTCGGTTGAATTGATACGAGAGGAGCAAGAAGAATATGGAAACAACATTCAAGTTGTCTGCAGTGCTAAGTCCTAAAGATGTGGATTTGGATAAGGTACTGCCTTTCATCCCTTGAATTTGCTATTGGTCACAACTTTCCAAACTTAGCTTTTATATGATAAGATACAACTTGTAATTACACTAACTATTCTTTGCTACATGCATCTTATTCGATTTTTATTCATTTTTGGTTATTTCACAGCCGGTGTTATGTGTGTTTTGTTGGCCGATCATCGGGTTTCAAGCTTTCAGAGTTTTGAGTCGATGATGACGATGACAAAAACATGATGATGTATCTTTCTCATGATTCAGATTGAAGAAGAAAAGAGGATGGGAATGTGTTGTCATATTGAAGAGGTCCTCTTAAGCAATGGAGTTTGGAACTTGTTTTGATTTGTTAGAAGTTTTTTTCGCATGTGAGTGGATAATGTTTTGAAGAGTGATAGCATTGTGTCCTTTATCATGTGTATCATGTGAAAACACTTATGCATATGTTGTTTCGATTTGCTTAACCGATCGGTCAAGCTATCGAAAGCAACATACGCGCCGGTGCTTGTGCCTCCTTAGAGGACTTGCAGCCGGTGTCTCGATACCTGGCCATGGACATGGATATTTCTTCGATTTTGCTTGAGGCTTCCATTTTCGTGTTTGCTATGCTCTAAGAAAATAATTATGTTCTAAAAATTTAGCCCAAAAGTCACGTCAAATTGATTTAATATAAACAATTAAATATTTAAAATAACTAGTGTAAATATGAGGATTTGGACTAGCAAGTTAGCAACATGAATTTTGATATGAAATATATATTTATGCATCTAAAATTGTAGTAATATAAATTATAATATCATTATTTTTTGCACTCTTATTTATTTATTTTATTTTTGGATGGTGTCAACATAAATATAGTTGAGCATTAAATTGATAATGTAATTTTTTTTGTTAGATTTCTCATGGAGAATTATAATTCATGATACTCAAACAACATTAACTCAAGTTATTTTTCAGAAGACAAAAAAGTTATTAATTGCGTGCAATGTATATGTTAGATATTTGAATGACTTCAAATATTTTATTTATCAAAATAAAAAAAACTAAGAATGTTAGGATGCAGTCAAATAAAGAGTATTTGCTATTTGATGGGCAACATAATATTCTTAGTTACCTAAGATATTATATTTCAAATTATATAGATGAAAAATCATAAGCACGTAAATGCTACATGGAACGATCTTGATCTGAAGGAGTAGCTTTTCCTTTGGAAAACTTACAAACTCTTTCGATGGTTATTTAATCAAGAGTGGTTGGTTTATTATCGAAATAGATATTGCCTATTTTGTCCATATTTAATCAAGAGTGGTTGGATAGGGAGTATAAAAATGTCATGTTTTACAAAATTTGATTTGCCTATTTTGTCCATATTTTTAAATCCATTTTAAGGGCAACAATATAACATTTAAGCTTATTAGCTCAATCATACATTTGGAAAGTAAGCCCACCTGTATAGACAATGGCAGTCGTTTAACCTTAACTCTAAATCGGAATAACAGTGCAAGTCTCCACAATCCACAAAGCCTACAAGAAATCTATTATCATAATAGGTTTCCTGAATCTATTATGAGGTTATAGTGAAGTGTTTAACATTCTATGATTCACTTAGCCAGGTTTTTAAAATTTAATGAATGAATAATTCAAAACTATAATTCTTGAGTTAAGGACACCAATAATATTCTTACTCGATTTTCTTTAATAATTGGATTTATAAATAAAACCAAATAAATCATAATTACTTTTTGTTGCATGATGTACATGCAATTTCATGTCATGCTTAGCATATACTCCCTCCGTCCCACGAATCTTGACACGTATTCCTTTTGGGGCCGTCCCACGAATCTTGACACGTTTCTAAATATAGTAACAATTATTATCTTTTCTCTCCTATTTTATCACATTCTCTCTCATACTTTATCACTTTATTACATTTTCTCTCCTATTTTATCACATTTTCTCTTCTAATTTATCACTTTTATACTTTATTACCTACACACTTAAAACACTAATCTACAATTCCTTAATTCCCGTGCCAAAACTAAACGTGTCAAGAGTCGTGGGACGGAGAGAGTATAATAAGTAATTACTTAAAATATGCACATAATACTAATATAATATTATTATGTAAATTATTATTTAGAATAATTAATTAAACTAATGATAGTTCAATTAATACAATGAGTAGTCCAAAACTTGAAAGAATAAATAGGGTAAATTCAATTAAAATCACAGCTCATTTTCTCTTAAAAGTAAATCTGCCAACTAATTAAATAAGGGAGCCCAAGCCCAATACACTCAGCCCAATGAATTAAATAGAAAAGAAAATCGGGCCCAGCCAAATAAAATAAAAACCGGCCCAAATACTATATGTACGCCAGCCCAATCAAATAAAAATAAAAGGAAACAGCCCAAATAGAATTCTTCGCTTGTAGATGCTTGTTTGGTGGTATTTTGCATGCTGAGTGATTCTTCGCTTAGTTGTGAGTGTTTTTGTTGGTGTCAAGGATTTCAAATTCATGCTATACTTATCACCATCTGCTTTTTTAATCCTGAATTCAAGTACCTATTGCCTGATCATGTAAATTCAAGTCATGTTTTCTAAGATATATTGCATCGAAAATTATTAAGTTTGAAATTTGAGATTGTTTATATGGTAAGTTCGCATTTGAGCTAGCAAGTAGTACTATTATACTATGCTACTGTAGTTAATTTATTGCCATGATAGATTTATTTTCTACTTTAACCACAAAAAAAGGCCTGCAGGAAAATAAATGCCTTGGCTATTTACGACCTGCACATAATCATATGATGATATTATTCACATTTGATCTAATATTTACCATTTTTCTTTTCTATTCATGAATCATGGGAACTATTGTTTCTGGTAGTCATTTATGTACCATCAGATCAATATGTTAAATTGGGTGTCTCCATTGTGTGCAGGGTTTTGATGTTAGGCTGGTCGATGTGAATAGGACGTGTAAAGTTACAAAGGTAATATAGCCTCCTCATTTATGATTCAGTAGCCATTTTTTTTAACAATTATGACTGATAAACGAGACAGGGTGGACAAGTTATCAAATACACTGCAATGTTAGCTTGTGGGAACTACAATGGTGTTATTGGTTTTGCTAAAGCAAAGGCTCCTGCAGTTACGCTTGCTCTTCAAAAGGTATCAGAACTATACATGCATTCAAATTCATACTGTCATGCTTCTTTATGCTGCACGTGTGTAAATTTGGCTTGAAAACTAGACATGCTTATATACTATTGTCTGAGAATGTGCAGTCAACTCTAAAAGGTATTATGCCACTGGATTGTCTGTTCAAATAAGAAAACGTTTCAATATTTATAGAAACTCATTGCGGCATCTGTTATTTATAATTTAATATGTTAATGGCATGTTCCCACAGGCATATGAGAAGTGCTTTCAGAATCTGCACTATGTAGAGCGGCATGAGGATCATACAATTGCACATGCAATTCAGACATCGTATAAAAAGACTAAGGTATCGTCAAATTTCTAGTTGTATATCTTTGTTGATGGTTGAAATTGATAGAAATCTGTTTTTCTTCTTTAGGGATTTTGGCCTGAAATTTTTAAGTGCTTGTAGGTGTATCTTTGGCCAGCTCCTACACAATCAGGGATGAAGGCAGGCAAAACTGTGGAGTTGATTCTTAACTTAGCTGGTTACAGGAATGTGAAATCAAAGGTATGAAACTGGCTCGAGAAATATGTTCTTTCGTTTCCAACTTTGTCCTGATGGAAATACTCTTGTAGGTTGTTGGTTCAAGGAATCCCCACAACACTGTGAAGGCTCTTTTCAAGGCATTAAATGCGGTAAATGGGAGGAATTATATTATATACATTATCTACATTGATACTCCCTCCGTCCCGCCCAAGATGCTACATATTCCTTTTTGGGCCGTCCCAACGAAGATGCTACGTTTCTATATTTGGCAAAAATAAGGAATTTTAAACACTTAATTAACACTAATTAAGTATTTCTTTATTACCTTCTCTCTCCTACTTTATCACTTTATTACATTCTCTTTCTTACTTTATCACTTTATTACTTTCTCTCTCCTACTTTATCACTTTATTATTACACACTTAAAACATTAATCTACAACTCCTTAAATCCCGTGCCGAAATGCAAATGTAGCGTCTTGGCCGGGACGGAGGGAGTATTATATTTCACCATTGTTTATCCTTTTCTATTCCTCTTTCTTTTGCTCACAGATTGAAACTCCCAAAGATGTTCAAGAAAAGTTTGGCCGAACTGTGGTTGAATCATATCTACTGTGATAGGTATGGTCTTGATCTTTTCCTTGAGTTTCTCTATTTTGTGGGGAGGTGGTATGTGAGTGGTGAACATATTTGAATGCACTTAAGATGTGAGGATAAGTTAACTTTCATGTCCTACTTCATTGGACTTGGGGTAATTGCGCCTATATACATGAACATTTTGCGAACTTTTAATTGTTCCGATTTTTCACACGACTATCAATTTTCGGCGATCGTGGCTAGTTAAAGTGACAAATTAATATAATCGTGACAAGCTGAAGTAGCGTATAGAAATCCAAGTACCTCGTCTAGCACATCAATTGTTTAAACCATGTAGGCATTTAAGGCATCCACCTCAACATTAATTTGGGTGCAATTGATAATCGTGTGAAAAATCAGAACAATTGAAAGTTCATGTGTTTGGAGGCAGATTTTTAAGTTTATGTGCAAAACTAGAATTGGTTGAAAGTTTGTGTATTTAGGCGCAACTAACCCATTGGACTTTGCGGTTGCTTAAATTTTAATTAATTGCACAATTTTCATCAAATTTGCCTCTTGATTTGAATAACATGGAGGAGTTTTTTGAGATAATTGAATAACACAGGTTTAGCAGATTTTTGTTGTCTCATATGAGTACTACTCTTGTTCAATCTCAGGTTTACAAAGAAATAATATAATCTGTGGATAGATTAATCTCTTGAGCATTTGGGATGGCCAAGTTGTTATTTTCTGAATCGAGGTTATATAATAGGGAAAACAAACGACGCAGTGCCGGTGGCAAAAAGATGCTGAAAGGAGAACCACTTTGCTTTTCTTTTTGAAATGTGGAATCAAAATTGCTGAAATTGAGCATCATAATCAATAAAATGCTTTTAGTTTTGCATAGTGAACTATTCATACCAAAATCATTTTTCTTGATGCAGTTGCATATTTTAGTTGATTATGGTTTTAGGCTTATGCTCTTTCTCTGTCTCTCATGAATTGTGTTGAGGATAGGAAATAACGTTGATATGGGCACTTAATTTGTAAGATTTAGATTCCATTCCACAACTTCACTTGGTGTAGTTTTGTACCAGCTCTTTTAAATATGTATTTTTCCTTCAAATTATTAACTTTTAGAGTCTTCTTATACATTCATTGCTGCAGAAAATAAATCAAAGTGGAGTATGAATGATATATAGACATTTCTCTTTTATAGAGAGGAACAATAAATAACATTTCAACTGAATTATTTCAACTTAGATAAATGAAAAACTTGATGCCATATTTGGATTCTAGCGAAAAAAGACAAGAGGCAGTCTTGTCTCTTGTGTACCATCGGTGGCACGGTGCCACCGGGTTTTCTACAACTTTTTTTTTTTAAATGTAAATGGGTCCGGGTTTAAACCCGAATTTGCTAAATGAATCATGATTTGGCGTGGGTATGACCCGGTGGCACCATGCCACCGGTGGTACATAAGTATTTGTGAAAAGACAATGCATATGTGGAATGCATTTGTAAGTGACATATAAGATAGTGAAAAGCATTAACAATGAAAATCACACATTAATCTTGTCTATTTAGTTATGTATTTAAATAAAGAACACACTAATATTTTGTCGGTTGGTAACTTCACTTTCTTCGGTCGTGTTCTTGAAAATACTACTGCTTTATTGCTTTTGATAAGAAGGATACCATTTTCACAAATAAAATACTATACACAAACTACATTTGCACAAGATAAATAATCGATTGCACTACTTTGCTCTGCTTGCTCTTGTTTTTAGCCTTTAGGTGAGTTGGATGTTCAAATTTCCCACAATTTATATGTTTTGAAGAGTGATAACATTGTGTGCTTTATCACGTGTATATGTCTATTGTTTTATGAAGAATGTTGATATTTCATAGTTAGTTTCTTTTTCCCAAGATACTTGGTTGTCATTCAATCAACTAGGTCACTCATACAAGAAAAAAGTTGTCCATAAAAATCACAAAATGGGTGTTAAAAATGAGACAAAGTTAGAAATATCCCAAAAGCTTATGGAAGAAGATCAAGTCAGCGACCACTAAACAGAGGTGATTGCTGAAATTGAGGGACGTGCAACTTTTATACATTGAGTAATTTTAAATAGTTTAAACTTATTTAAAAGTGTGATTGGAATGAGATTATTGTATGTTTGTGATTAGAATAATATTAATAATATGATACTATTACATTATTGGCCTTAAAATAGATTAAAAAATAAGGACATAATAGGCAAACTAAATTTGGTAAAACCAGACACTTTTATAGTTGGTATAGATTATAGATACTAATTAAACATATATATGATTTATGTTGCTAAAAATTAAAAATAATTAAAAACAAGCTAAATATAAAGTTATAAGGAAAATTAATCACTCAAATTAGTATATTCCCACGTGCAATTGAATTCCTCATCACAATTTGACTACACGAAAGTTGGGAGTTGCCAAGCTCTGCAGTTCTTGGCTGACGTTGAATGACTTAACTAGAACATGAAAGGGTGGGTCCCCTTGTAATTCCTCTTGTTCGTCTACTATCGTTTTCAAAGACATAGCCATTGATTCACTGCAACTGAACAATCTAATTGATTTGAGTGTTGGTATTTCTCCAATTTCTGAAGGGAACTCCTCCAACGACCCCATGTACGAGAGATAAAGTTGCTCAAGGCATGGCAAGCAATAGCCCTCTAACGTCCAACATTCCATATCCTCACACCCCTGCAATTCCAAGTATTTGAGGCTAGGGAATTGGCCTTCAACTATTTCCCAACTGCATCTTCCAAACCGCCCATAGAACAGTTGGAGCATCTCAAGAAGTGGTAATGAAGCTATCTTTTCCAGAATTTCCTCCCAATGGAACTTTCCGCATCGAAGATACAGCTTCTTGAGTGAGTGCGGGAAGCTAATACTCTGCAGATACTCATCACATCCATGTCCAATACTGCACGTCAAGCTTTCCAGCTTACTCAGACATTGAAGATAGCTGAGGCACTTCACTCTGTCCATTAATTTCTCATTGTATCTTATATACAGTTTCTCGATATTGGGAATTCTCTTAACCACTTCTTCATTCAAGTTGAAATCAATCACTCCTTTGAGTGTCTCTAGATTCTCCATCATAACATCACTATGCCCGCTCCGAGGATCTGGGAGATACATTAGATATTTGAACTCGACATGCTTAAGCTGATGCATTTTCCAAATTTCTACTGGTGCAGTCGTAGGTTCACCCCTACAAGAAACAATTAGTGTGTGTAGATTCCAGAGCAGACTAATTGAATTAGGGATTTGGAACCCCTTACGAAGATCACCCGAAAGGTACCTCAAGTTCACCAATTGAAACACATTTTCTTCTAAATATCGTCCGAAATACCTATATGTACTCAAAAATCTAAAATGTAGCAATTTTTCTGGCACTTTATAATCATGACATATGTAAGAACGAGCACGTGACATAGTTTTCAAGGAATCCCAGTCTGTCATAGCTGAAGTGCTTCTGGGAATAACAATGCGGCGTTGGCTATTTATCCCTCGAGGACAATGTTGCCCTAACACATAATAAAACCTCTGCTTTTCAGCTTCTTGAAATGATACATCTCTCACTAAATCATGCATTTTGCAGTACTTTATATTCCCAACTGCCCCCAACTGATGAACTAGAATGAGGTTTCTATCGACTAGCTCCTTCAAATACTTCTTGGCAATTGTTTTCGAGCTTTTATTGATTATTGGTTTGAGAAAGCCTTCAGAAACCCATAGCCTCATGAGTTCTGTGACCCTAATTTCCTCATCTTCCCCAAACATCCCCATGTACAAAAAACAAGGCTTCAGATACGCAGGCAAATGGTCATAGCTCAGTTTCAATACTCTCAAGCAATATTTATCATTCTCAGAATTCACTATTGAGCTTATGTTTTCCTCTATGTGCTTCCAATATTCCGGTGTAAGTTCGGACGTTGCCAAAAGACCCCCAATCACAGCAATCGACAAAGGAAGTCCCTTACACTTCCCCACGATTTTCTTTCCGATTTCCTCGAGTTCAAGAGGAAAAACCTCATCCCCAAATACAGTTTGGGAGAACAAACTCCAGCTACAAACATCATCTAAAAATCTCATATCAATGCTGTTGGAGTTTGTCAACTCAGTAGCCAAGTTTGAGAGCCTAGTTGTTACGACTATTCGACTCCCATCATTCTTATCGGGAAAGAAAACCATCATCTTTTCCCACACCTCTACACTCCACATATCATCCAATATTATGAGATACCTGCTCCTACACAATAAATACTTGTACAATTTTTCTCCTAAATCTTCCTCAGACAGATCACTACCCAAATTTCCAGTTACTTGGTGAAGAACTTCTCTAAGTGTTTCTCTAACATTATAAGTTTGAGAAATTGTAGTCCATGCACGAATATCAAAATGCTCCTTAACAAGGGCATGCTCAAATATATGTCGGGCAAGAGTGGTCTTACCAATCCCGCCCATCCCTACAATAGGGATGATTTAGCGGTTGCGGTGCCCTCCAGTGAGCTTATCCAAGAGTTGAAGTAACACGTCATCAAAGCCCACCATCATGCTTTCCTTCACAGTGGAAGAGGACGTCAAGGAGCCAGCATGAGTCGAGGAGACCTTTCTCTGCAGCTGAGCTTCAGCTGAAGTCTCCATGGCTTCCTTCTTGATCACATTCATTTCTTCTATCACTTGCTGTAGATCTTGATAGAAGTCGATGCAACTGACTTCCTCTCTAGAATTCACTTCTTCAGCCGCATGAGCTGCATCTATACAACATAGCCTTGGAGAAATTCCTGCAAGAAGGTAATTAATAATTTGAGTTAGAGATTCATTTCTTCAATCACTTGTCGTAGATCTCGAAGTTGATGAAACTGACTTCATTGGGACTAGATCTACCCAGTTTAATCACGTTCACAATATGTGATTCGATAACATCTTCAACAGCATGAGCTGCATCTGCGATACGCATCTCCAGCGGATCAGCTTCATCTCCATCGCAAACAGGGGACTTATAACTTTCAAGAAATTCCTGCAAAAAGGTAACAATTTGAGTGAGAGATTCAACTTGTTGTTTGTCGATAGAAACTGGAGGGGAATGGTGATGTTCGATCGTATCGATGATATGCATAAGAGAAACCAAGGCTGCATATGCCGCCATGATCCAAGGAAAAACAGTGTATGTATATTTTTCTGAGAAAGAATTTGATAGAATCTGAGTTTAGGTTCAGCAAAAACAATGTGTAAAATGGGTATATCTCCTCTTCTCAATTATTATCAGAAACATTATGTGTGCAGCTTTCATCCACCTTTCAGAATCACATTAATGCCAAACAGCTAAGATAAGAGAAGACTTGTCGGTTGACCCTACAGTTTACTAGTCTCCTATCACATTGTGCTAATTATGCTAATTATGAAATATTGACTATGCTAATTATGAAATAATGGAGCTAAAGAGTAGCAAGCTACAATTGAATTTTTTTTAGGTAGGTGATCATTTAGTGTAGCATGCATTATGCTATGCTTAATAATAAGATTCAAAATAAAACCTTTTGGAATATGATTTGTCTTCTCGCAGTGCACTACTTAAAAAAAGAAAAAGAAAAAAAAGGCGGGCAATGTCCAATCCTCATACAGCTGAGAAACATTAAATTACATGTAAATTTAAATAAGAACACTATGATGTAAAAGTATTCCAACCATTCTGAATCAAGTTCAATAAAAATTATTAATATGAAATTTTACACCACCTTAACCTAAATTACCATTTTTGTTGTCCTGCTTACTCATAGCATGAAACTTAGGAAGCTAACACTCACTCAATCTCATTTGATTATCTCATATAGTTTGGGAAATATATACTAGTATAAAATTATGATATAAAGCTTCATTCTCAACTTTTTTTTTCAATGAAATCCAGCTTGTTTTCTTATTCTCGACTAGGCCCAAGCCCATCCCATGAATATATATAGAGAAATAAAGGTTATTTTTGCTTTTTAAGTTTCCTTTTCAAAGAAATGGGAATCTAAAATTATAGGTGATGAAATGGATCATACAGAATTCATTTACACAAAAAACGCTTAGATTTTTTATATGGACTAGCAAGGGGTAACAATAGTCCAAAACTTGAATGAATAAATTGGGCCAAATTCAATTAAAATCGCAGCCCATTTTCTTTTAAAAGTAAATCTGCCAACTAATTAAATAAGGGAGCTCAATCCCAACACGCCCAGCCCAATGAATTAAATAGAAAACAAAATCGGGTCCAGCCGAATAAAAATAAAAACCGGCCCAAATGCTATTATATTCGTCAGCCCAATCAAATAAAAATAAAAGGAAATTGGGCAAGCTAAATTTAAAAGGAAACGGCCCAAATAGAAGCCCAACGCTCAAGCCCCAAATGGAAATTGGATGTATGATTGTTTTGTGGTAATTTGCATGCTGAGTGATTCTTGGCGTAGTTGTGAGTGTTCCTCTTTCTATTCCTCTTTCTTTTGCTCGCAGATTGAAACTGCCAAAGATGTTCAGGAAAAGTTTGGCCGAACTGTGGTTGAATCATATCTACCGTGATAGGTTACATAGGTATGATCTTCATCTTTTCCTTGAGTTTCTCTATTTTTGTGGGGAGGTGGTATGTGAGTGGTGAAGATATTTGAATGCATTTAAGATATGATGCCTAAGGGAATTCACAAAGAAAGAAGGATAAGTTAACTTTCATGTCCTACTTCATTGGACTTGGGGTAATTGCGCCTATATACACGAACATTTAGTGAATTATGGTTTTCCACATGAACTAAAAAATCCACCTCCAAATACACGACCTTTAAATTAATTGTTCTAATTTTTTGAGCGACTGTCAATTTTCGGCTATCGTGGCTAGTTAAAGTGACAAATTAATACCATCGTGACAAGATGAAGTAGCGTAGAAATCCAAGTACCTCGTCTAGCACATCAATTGTTTAAACCATGTAGGCATTTAAGGCATCCACCGCAACATTAATTTGGGTGCAATTGATAATCGTGTGAAAAATCAGAACAATTGAAAGTTCATGTGTTAGGAGGCAAATTTTTTAGTTTATGTGCAAAACTATAATTGGTTGAAAGTTTGTGTATTTAGGCGCAACTAACCCATTGGACTTTGCAGTTGCTTAAATTTTAATTAATTGCACAATTTTCATCAAATTTACCTCTTGAATTGAATAACATGGACTAGTTTTTTGAGATAATTGAATAACACAGGTCTAGCAGATTTTTGTTGTCTCATATGAGTACTACTCTTGTTCAATCACAGGTTTACAAAGAAACAATATTATCTGTGGATAGATTAATCTCTTGAGCATTTGGGATGACCAAGCTGTTATTTTCTGAATCGAGGTTATATAATAGGGAAAACAAACGACGCAGTGCCGGTGGCAAAAAGATGCTGAAAGGAGAACCACTTTGCTTTTCTTTTTGAAATGTGGAATCAAAATTGCTGAAATTGAGGAGCATAATCAATAAAATGCTTTTAGTTTTGCATAGTGAACTATTCATACCAAAATTATTTTTCTTGATGCAGTTGCATATTTTAGTTGATTATGGTTTTAGGCTTATGCTCTTTCTCTGTCTCTCATGAATTCTGTTGAGGATAGGAAATAACGTTGATATGGGCACTTAATTTGTAAGATTTAGATTCCATTCCACAGCTTCACTTGGTGTAGTTTTGTACCAGCTCTTTTAAATATGTATTTTTCCTTCAAATTATTAACTTTTAGAGTCTTCTTATCCACTCATTGCGTGCAGAAAATAACTCAAACTGGAGTATGAATGATATATAGACATTTCTCTTTTATAGAGAGGAACAACGGCGTCAATAAAAATAAATAACATTTCAACATAATTATTTCAACTTAGATAAATGAAAAACTTGATGCCATATTTGGATTCTAGCGAAAAAAGACAAGAGGCAGTCTTGTGTACCACCGGGTTTTCTACAGCCTTTTTTTTTTTTAAATAATGTAAACGGGTCTGGGTTTAAATCCGAATTTGCTAAATAAATCATGATTTGGCGTGGGTATGACCCGGTGGCACGGTGCCACCGGTAGTACATAAGTATTTGTGAAAAGACAATGCATATGTCGAATGCATTTGTAAGTGACAAATAAGATAGTGAAAAGCATTAACAATGAAAACCACACATTAATCTTGTCTATTTAGTTATGTATTTAAATAAAGAACACACTAATCTTTTGTCTGTTGGTAACTTCACTTTCTTCGGCCGTGTTCTTGAAAATACTACTGGTTTATTGGTTTTGATAAGAAGGATACCATTTTAACAAATAAAATACTATACACACACTACATTTGCACAAGATAAATAATCGATTGCACTGCTTTGCTTTGCTTTGCTTTGCTTGCTCTTGTTTTTAGCCTTTAGGTGAGTTGGATGTTACAATATGATAATCAGATATTGTAGTTCATGCGTCACATTATTTATAGCCTATGCATTTTCGGCACAGAGATTAAGGAGAACAAAATTAAGATAAAGATGTGTGTGTCACACGTGTTTAGTATTGTGTTTAAGGAATTTTTTATTGTTCTTAATTTTACCAAGGAAAATGAATTTTTTTCCCTTTCACTTTACTTCTTATTTATATTTTCAGATTATTTAATTATTGTATTTTCGAAAATACAACATGGCAATTATATGAAATCTAAAGGAATCCGCACAGACTGAAATTTAAAGGAATAAAAAAAATAAAATGAAAATTTTCATTTCATTATGGCGCTAGTTTTTGGCTGCCATCATCCTCAAAACCAACAAAAAGAAATCTGCCAATCTCTAAAATTTCATTCAAACAACTTAAAATTTTCAAATTTCCCAAAATTTATATGTTTTGAAGAGTGATAACATTGTGTGCTTTATCACGTGTATATGTCTATTGTTTTATGAAGAATGTTGATATTTCATAGTTAGTTTCTTTTTCCCAAGATACTTGGTTGTCATTCAATCAACTAGGTCACTCATACAAGAAAAAAGTTGTCCATAAAAATCACAAAATGGGTGTTAAAATGAGACAATGTTAGAAATATCCCTAAAGCTTATGGATGAAGAGCAAGTCAGCGAGCACTAAACAGAGGTGATTGCTGAATTCGAGGGATGTGCAACTTTTATACATTGAGTAATTTTAAATAGTTCAAACTTATTTAAAAGTGTGATTGGAATGAGATTATTGTATGTTTGTGATTAAAAATAATATTAATAATATGATACTATTACATTATTGGCCTTAAAATAGATTAAAAAATAAGGACATAATAGGCAAACTAAATTTGGTAAAACCAGACACTTTTATAGTAGGTATAGATTATAGATACTAATTAAACATATGTTTTATGTTGCTAAAAATTAAAAATAATTAAAAACAAGCTAAATATAAAGTTATAAGGAAAATTAATCACTCAAATTAGTATATTCCCACGTGCAATTGAATTCCTCATCACATCAAACTACAATTTGACTACTCGAAAGTTGGGAGTTGCCAAGCTCTGCAGTTCTTGGCTGGCGTCGTATGATTTAACTATAACATGAAAGGGTGGGTCCCCTTGAAATTCCTCTTGTTCCTCTACTATCTTTTTCAAAGAAACAGCCATTGATTCACTGCAATCCCACAATCTAATTGATTTGAGTGTTGGTATTTCTCCAATTTCTGAAGGGAACTCCTCCAACGACTCCATGTCCCTAAGATGAAGTTGCTCAAGGCATGGTAAGCAGTAGCCCTCTAACGTCCAACATTCCATATCCCCACACCCATACAATCTCAAGTATTTGAGGCTGGGGAATTGGCCTTCAACTATTTCCCATCTGCGTGTTGCAAACTGCCCATATCTCAATTCGAGCTTCTCAAGAAGTGGTAATGAACCTATCTTTTCCAGAATTTCCTCCAAATGGAAGTTTCCGCAATTAAGATACAGCTTCTTGAGTGAGTGCGGGAAGCTAATACTCTGCAGATACTCTTCACATCCATTGTAAATAGAGCACGTCAAGCTTTCTAGCTTACTCAGACATTGAAGATAGCTGAGGCACTTCACTCTCTCCATTACTTTATCCTTGTAACTTATACCCAATTTCTTGATATTGGGAATTCTCCTAACCACTTCTTCATTCAAGTTGAAATCAATCACTCCTTTGAGCGTCTCTAGATTCTCCATCATAACATCACTATGCCCTCTCCGAGGATCTGAGAGATACATTCCTCCACGTACATCGACATGCTTAAGCTGATGCATTTTCCAAATTTCAAGTGGTACAGTAGGTTTACTCCAACAAGAAACAATTAGTGTGTGTAGATTCCACAGCAGACTAATTGAAGAAGGGATTTGGAACCCCACACGAAATCTAGCCGAAAAGTACCTCAAGTTCGCCATTTGAAACACATTTTCATCTAAATACCCTCCGAAATACATATATGTACTCAGTGTCCTCAAAAATCTGAAATCTAGCAATTCTGGAACCGTATCACTGCATATGAAAGAACGAGCATGTGACGACATAGTTTCCATGGCATCCCGGACTGTCATAGCTGAAGTGCTTCTGGGAATAACAATGCGGCGTTGGCTATTTATCCCTCGAGGACAATGTTGCCTTAAGACATAATAAAACCTCTGCTTTTTAGCTTCTTGAAATGATAGATCTCTCACTAAATCATGCATTTTGCAGTACTTTATATTCCCAACTGCCCCCAACTTATGAACTAGAATGAGGTTTCTATCGACTAGCTCCTTCAGATACTCATTGGCAATTGTTTTCGAGCTCTTATTGATTATTGGTTTAAGAAAGCCTTCAGAAACCCATAGCCTCATGAGTTCTGCAACCCTAATTTCCTCATCTTCCTCAAACACTCCCGTGTACAAAAAACAAGGCTTCAGATAGGCAGGCAAATGGTCATAGCTCAGTTTCAATGCTCTCAACCAATATTCATCATTTTCCGAATTCACTATTGAGCTTAAGTTTTTCTCTATGTGCTCCCAATACTCCAATGTAAGTTCAGACTTTGCCAAAAGACCCCCAATCACAGCAATCGACAAAGGAAGTCCCTTACACTTCCCCACGATCTTCTTTCCGATTTCCTCGAGTTGAAAAGGAAAAACCTCATCCCCAAATACAGTTTTGGAGAACAAACTCCAGCTACAAACTTCATCTAAAAATCTCATACCAATGCTGTTAGAGTTTGTCAACTCAGTAGCCAAGTTTGAGAGCCTAGTTGTTACAATTACTCGACTCCCATCATTGTAATCGGGAAAGAAAAACCTCATCTTGTTCCACACCTCTACACTCCACATATCATCCAATATTATAATATACCTCCTACCGTATAAATACTTGTACAATTTTTCTCCCAATTCGTTCTCACTCAGATCACTACCCAAATTTCCAGTTACTTGGTGAAGAACTTGACTAAGTGTTTCTCTAACATTATAAGTTTGAGAAATTGTAGTCCATGCACGAATATCAAAATGCTCCTTAATGAGGACATGCTCAAATATATGTCGGGCAAGAGTGGTCTTACCAATCCCGCCCATCCCTGTGATTGGGATGATTTGGCGGTTACGGTTCCCTCCAGTGAGCTTATCCAAGAGTTGAAGTACCACGTCGTCAAAGCCCACCATCATGCTTTCCTTCACTGTAGAAGAAGACGTCAATGAGCCAGCTCGAGTCGAGGAGCCCTTTCTCTGCAGATGAGCTTCAGCTGAAGATTCCATGGCTTCCTTCTTGATCACATTCATTTCTTCAATCACTTGCTGTAGATCTTCATAGAAGTCGATGCAACTGACTTCTTCTCTAGAATTCACTTCTTCAGCCCCATGAGCTGCATCTACAACATAGCCTTGGAGAAATATCTGCAAGAAGGTAAAAATTTGAGTTAGAGATTCATTTCTTCTATCACTTGTTGTAGATCTTGATAGAAGTTGATGATACTGACTTCATTGGGACTAGATCTACCCAGTTCAATCACGTTCACAATATATGATTCGATAACATCTTCAACAGCATGAGCTGCATCTACAATACGCATCTCCAGCGGATCAGCTTCATCTCCGTCAGCAACAGGGGACTTATAACCTTCAAGAAATTCCTGCAAAAAGGTAAGAATTTGAGTGAGAGATTCAACTTGTTGTTTGTCGATACAAATTGGAGGGGAATGGTGATGCTCGATTGTATCGATGATATGTATAACAGAAACTATGGCTGCATATGCCGCCATGATCCAAGGAAAAAGAGTGTATATTTTTCTGAGAAAGAATTTGATGGAATTTTAGTTTAGATTCAGCAAAAACAATGTGTAAAATGGTTATATCTCTTCTCCTCAATTATTATCAGAAACAATATGTAAAATGGCTATGCACATGATAATGGATGTATCGATCCTCTCCAAAAGGGTATTCTGTGTAATTAATTAATTGAAGAAACCATGTGCTTTTCTTGAAGTCATTTATGTATGCGCTGATTCAAGTGTTTAAATAAGAATATATGAGTAGAGTAGGTGAGCGATGTGGATTTCCATGTTCTAATTCATGCATCCAAGAATAAACTATGATTAATGATTTTCAAGTTGGTTGGTATTCACCTTAGAAATTTCTGAATAGGTAGATTTGTATAAAATATTGAATTTTGTAGAAAAAAAAAAATTGCAAGTTGGGAAAGTTGTCTTGTTCCATTTGTTTTGTTTGAATCTAATTGATATTTTTATTTATATTTTTTAAATTGCTACAATATATGCCAGGATCCGCGTAAACATATTGAAACACGGAATTCAGCAACAAAAATGTCGAAAAAACTTATTTTCCTCAATGTTGTACCAGGAAGAGAGCAGTTATTTAAGCATGACTACAAAAAATGCAACATATTATAAATCAAATTTGAAAATCAAATTCAAACTTGAATAGCAAACTTGTGATTATAATAAAATTGAAGATTTATTTATAAATTATATCTTATTTATTTTCTTTTTCTTTAATTTCTTGTTTTTTTGTTTTATTTTTTTTCTAAAATTGTGAAATTTGATAATTTGTAAATATTTGATACGCATATCAAATTAAAGATCGTGACAAGTGCTTTAATTTGATATATATTATGTAAATATTGTATTTAAAATATTAAAATATTGTATCTGTTCCACAAAAATATATATCTATCCTAACACTCAATAAAAGTAATGATTATTGTTATCATTCCACTCTTTTTTTTATTCCATTCCTCTACTTGAACCAAACGAGCACTTAATACATTCAACAACCTTTTTCTTAAAACTTGTACCACTCCCTCTTAAGAAGTTCTTTCGTTGACGGAAAGAGAATTATATTTATACTTTTTTGTATAATAATATCAATTATATATATAATAAAATATAAAAATATTTTTTCATGTGTTCACGAGTGCAACTGCTAGTATAATTAACCAGCTAGTTTAATGGGTCTATTTTGGAAATGGGCCTATCATTACAATAATGGAATTCTGCTCCAATGGGACTTAGGGGGGTGTATTAGTTGAAGACTTTAATAGATTTCTGCAGACTTTTAAAGTCTGAGTGTATTAGTTCAAGACTTTTAAAAGTCTATAAAAATTTGGGTGTATTCGTTCAAGACTTTTAAAAGTCTATAAAAATCTGGGTGTATTCGTTCAAGACTTTTAAAAGTCTATGAAAATCTGGGTGTATTCGTTAATCTATGGACTTTAAAGTTGGAATGACTTTCCTTGATTTCGTTAAAAAAATAGGCATGAACAAATCCGAAGACAGACCGCGAGAATTGACAAATCTTGCAAAATCTCCGCGCTCGCTGGATGCCAGCGCCCGCGACCAAGAAGTCAGCGGGCGCTGGCATCCAGCGGCCGCTGGACCCAGCGCTCGCTGGGGCGACCAATGCAATTTCACAATGTCATTCTTAGTTCAATACAACCATCAAATTCTCACCAATGAATTGAGCCGACTTTTAATGAGGGCCCCTCCACCACTAGTGCAGAAAAGGAAATCAATTCAATCAATCTCACCTAATTATGAACATGCAAAATCAATAAAAATAGGACAGAGATATATGCATCACTCATATAGATTCAATCTTCAAGTATCCAGCGGTCGCTGGTCTTCAGCGAGCGTTGGGTCTCAAACGCTCGCGTGAACCCAGCGCTCGCGGGGCCTGCAGCGCTCGCGAGATCTCCACGTCCGCTGGCTTTGTGGATTTCAACTCCGAGAAAATCAGGACAAATTCTTCCTAATTCATTAAAAATCCGACCAAGAATTCATTCAAAATCATGAAGAATCCGTGAGAATTCTATAGACTTTTAAAATCCACGAACTTTTAAAATCTACATAAGTCTTGAACTAATACACCCCCCTTAGTTTTGATATGGGTAAGGGTGATTCTATTCATAGTCCCAATTTTACTCTTTATAGCCCCCTATTTAAATTAATAATTAGAAAGCCAAGATCAAGCAACAACATCTAAAGCCTCTAACCTGATGAACGAGGGCTCCATATATAATACTTATGATCCTCAAATAATAATACTTTTATTACGTTGTTGTTGTGTTGCTGTCATGGTTTGGTGGCGACGGATTCGATCATGGCGGAGGCAACTGCCGTGAAGAATAACAGCAGCGACAATGCTGCATGCTTCCTCATATATTAACCACATATAAATAATGAATAATTATGTGTAGCTAATAATTTTATATTATTAATTATTGATAAAAAATAAGTTTTATTAGTTTACCACATAAGCATATCAGAGATTAAAGATTAAATATTAAATAGAAATAAAAAATATAAAATAAACATGACTAAATCTTTTTACCCACACATAAATAAATGTCACTAACTACTTAAGAATATTCAACGAATTTACCTACACATATCTAATGTTCAAATGAAACATGTAATACCGACAATAATTATCATATATCGTGTTTTATAATAGCCAAATACACTCTCGTTAATGTTACAAACAAGAAACATGGATTTAAATCACATAATCTTCAATTTTGCTCATTTTCTCGATATTTGTAATGATATGAAGCGTTTCACGGGTCTTAAATAACGTGTTTATGCTAAATTCAATAAAGAATAAATATATTAAGTGTATTTAGCTATTACACTCGAGTAAATGATTGAAGTATAGTATATCTACTTCATAAAACATAGTGTGGATTTTTATTTTCAAACTTAGAATATGTGTCACATGTTCAATTGAAACATGGATTTTCGACAATGATTATGACACCCTGTGTTATATAACAGTCAAATATACTTTTGTTGACGTTACAAACAAGAAACGTGGGTTGAAATCACAATAATTGATTAAAAAATCATCATTGTTCTTCACTACTCGATCGAGTACTCGATGGTGAACGTCATCGAGTACTCCATCGAGTAGTGAAGAACAATCTTCAATTTTGCTAATTCTCTCGTTATTTTTAATGATATGAAGCGTTCCATCGATCTTAAGTAACGTGCTTATGCTAAATTCAATGAAGAATAAACATAGTAAGTATATTTAGCTATTGCACTAGAGTAAATGATTGAAGTATAGTATATCTACTTCATAAGACATAGTGTGGACTTTTATTTTCAAACTTAGAATATGTGTCACATGTTCAATTGAAACATGGATTTTCGACAATGATTATGACACCCCGTGTTATATAACAGTCAAATATACTTTCGTTGACGTTACAAACAAGAAACGTAGGTTGAAATCACAATAACTGATTAAAAAATCATCATTGTTCTTCACTACTCGATCGAGTACTTGATGGTGAACGTCATCGAGTAGTGAAGAATAATCTTCAATTTTGCTAATTCTCTCGTTATTTTTAATGATATGAAGCGTTCCATCGATCTTGTCACGACCGGACTTAATTAAGGATAATCAAACCGGGAAATCGTGACTAAGGGAAGGAGGATAGAAGAGGGGATAGAAAGGAAATGAACAAATAATAGAGGATCGAACTAAAATAATTGTTAAAGAAGGGAGAATTCATCATATAACTGATGTTTAATCACAAAGGCTCAAACAAACTTGTAAGTTAGGATGAATCCGACTTAACTAAAAGAACATAATACCTAAGAGTACGCAACGGAATAACATAATCTGATTACATGTATGAAGACATGTATCCAAGAGTTCATTCATTTAACTTATGACAAAAGCTCCGCTCTTCACTTCATCTTCATCAGTCACTGCTCAACCTGCACATTTAGAAATATATGCAGGGCTGAGTACGGGAGTACTCAGTGGGCACGTATGCCTAAATATACACATGATTGCATAAAACTATAAATTGTCATGCCATCATTAACAAAACAGCAAGGGAGTTTTAGCTAAAAGGCCCAAGCTTACTAAATTCATTTGTGACTCTTAAAGTTCATCTGCAGACTAAGTTCTCTTGTAATCTATCATATCTGGAATTGTGTGCCGGAGAGGTGGCCACCTCTCACGGTCACTTGACCGGCCAACCCGCTAGATGACTCACGGTCACTGGTGTACACTAGTCCTGGCAGGATAGCTATCAACTGCTCAGGACCCGAATTCGATTGCATCATTGGCAAAGCCAAAGCAGATAGATATCATACTAAAATTTAAACATTTATAGCAAGACAATAATTGAAATAATTTACAGTTCAAAGATTTGTAACGAAATAAGTGTTCAAATGCAACATTAAACTCATTTGATATATATGAAAGTAAACCCACCTGATTACCAAACTTTGCTATAGCCTCAATGACTTCTTGATTGACTCTTACTCTCGCCTTAACCTTTATTGCGAGAACATAAAATAAGATATAGCTCGAGTAAAAATCCTCAATTATTGAGAATGCGTAAAATAACTATGCATGACTCATATTCCGTTAATAATAATCCAACTATACGATTAAAGTTCGTCTTATGAGATCAAATTATTAATCTAAATCAATCCACTCATCTTAGGGTTTGCTAACCCGCTTACTAATCTCATAATAATCTTAATCGGACTAAATAAAATAATAAAAACACTCCAATTACTAATAGGAGCCCAACATAGTGCAATCTCATTAAGAATTTAATAGAAAATATGGGCCCACACTAAAGTCCAAAATAAATAAATATAGCAGTCCATCTACAAAATAATACCCTTAGGCTCAATTGAGGAAATAAATTAGCCCACTATTAAATAAAACAATCAGCCCAAGGTCGGCCCATAACACTTAGCCCATTCCAAAATAAAAGGATGGCCCAATTCCCATTCCTATTTTCCTCAACACGGCTGAACATCAGCCTATCTTTCTCTCAAAACACTCTCACGCTGCTCTCTCTCACGCTTAACACAGGACCGCGCAGCCATCATCTTCTTGCGGCCTCCGCCGCGAATGACCCCGGCGAGATCATGTCCGGTTGAGGGCGCCGCCCCTCTCATCTGATTCACCTTCCTCAGTCTCGACGAAGCAACCCAATCGAGCCCTAGGTTCCTTCGGCTCAGGCGACATCGCCGCCACTGCCTGGGCTCGATCACGCTTCAGAAATTCCGGCGGAGTCGATGCCACTCTTCGGCTTTGCCGTCTCCTGAAAACCGGCGTCCCTCCTCTCACTTCACAGATGCGAGGCAGAAGGGAGGTGAGCCCTAATTTCCAAATCAGAAATCGCCTCCGCCGCCGTCACCGGGCAACCGGCGAGCGGGGTCGCTTCTGTCGCCGTTCTGAGGTCCGACGAGGTCGGCTCCTTCTCTCAATTCCGCAATTTCAGAATACACAAACTCAAATTCTGAAAATTGAGGAAATATTAATATACATACATTTGAAATGTTAGCACTTAGACCCATTGAATAGGCCCAATGGGACTAAAGCCACCCAACAGAAAAAGGAGTGGGTTGGATCAGATTGCTTGAGAATAAGCCGTCATATTAGATAGCCCACACCAAATAGAATTTGATGGGCCAAACTATAGGTGAAATTAGGATTTCAGAAAAATAACTGAAATTGAGTCGATCCAAACTGAAATATTAAAATATGGTTTAATATCTGTCATAAAAATGTCATGTTAAATTTCAGAAAATGAGAAAAAATTGTGTATTTACATGCTAATTGTCACGGATGTGGGAGTCGTGTATGGGGTGAAGGTGTTTCTGGGAGAAGAAGGGGTGGAGCAGGGGCTGAAGAGAGAATTGGGGCTCGATCGAGATGATGGTGAAGGAAAGAGCTTGACAACTTTGACTGAGTCAAAAAGGTTTAGTGGCTGAAAGTAGGGATGGCAATGGGCCGGATCTGGACCGGATCCTGCTTGGTCCAGATCCAGATCCATGTTTTTTTACTTAGATCCAGATCCGGTCCAGATCCATTGGATCCAAAAAAATGGGATCCAAACCCAGATCCATAAGATCCACAGGGTCTCGGGTCCAGACCCAGATCCATATCATTTTTCTAAAAAATAAATTCTAAGCTAATTAAACATTAAAATAAAAATCATAACAATTGTCTAAAGTTTCAACAATCATTCAAGAATACAAAATACACCAAAATCATAAACTAATTCTTGCTAGAAAACTAACAAATCACATTTAACTAACAAATCACATTTAACTAACAAATCACACATTTAATACATTGCACTGCGGCTGCCACATTTAACTAATAAAATGCATAAACCAATTCTTGCTAGAAAACTAACAAATCACAAATTCTTGCTAGAAAACTAATAAAATGCATAAACCACATTTATATTACGAAGGTTTACCTGATGACTGATGAGAGGATGAGAGCCGGCCGGAGAGGAGCGGTCGGAGAGGACGAGCAGCGGCCGGAGATGGATTGGCGTTGCCTTGCGCTGCTCTGCTCACGCCGAGAACCTGCTCTGCAGCAGAGCCTTCGCTCAAGTCCGAGAGTCCGAGACCACAGATTTCGGGTGGGGGAAAGGCTTAGACCGGAGGTGGACGGAGATGGAGCGGCCGTAGATAGATTGGCGTCGCCTCACGCTGCTGCTCTCGGGTGGGGAAGGCCGGAGGGGCTGATTCGGAGGAGGACGGCCGCCGGCCGGAGGATAGGCGAGCGGCGCGGGTGGAGGATAGGCGAGCGGCGCGGGTGGAGGATAGGCGAGCGGCGCAGGTGAGGTTGAGGATAGGTTGAGCGGCGCAGCTTTGAAATTGAATTGTAAAAGTTAGAAGTCTAGTTTTACTTTCTAGGGTTGGATAAAATAAAAAAAAATAAAAATATTATATCTTTAATACTACCGGGTCCAGATCCGGATCTGGACCGGATCTGGACCGGATCTGGGTTTTACATCTTCTACTCCAGATCCGGATCCGGTTTTTTAGAGAGTGCTCCAGATCCGGTCCAGATCCGTCGGGTCCAAATTTTGCAAGGTCCAAATCTGGAAAAAAGGGTCTGGATCCGCGGATCTGGACCGGGTCCCGGATCCATTGCCATCTCTAGCTGAAAGTTGAGCTTGGAAGAATAGAGTAGCGTTTCTCTCTAAAACGCTTTATCAACTATTTTATGTTTCAGCAATTCTTATTTTAAGTAATGGGTTGTAACCTTGGGACCACACAATCCCATATATAGTCTCGTATTCCTCAAGTAATGAATTAAGCAGAAAATTATCAAATTCCTCCCTTCTTCATCTTTTTCTCTCTTTCTCCCTTCTCGTTCTATCTTTTGTTCACAATTACCAGGAAATACATTACACAAACATTGATTTACAGTTTGGGCCACTACAATTGGTATCTAGAGCCAAGGTTTTGCTGATCTTCTAGCAAAATTCTGGGCACGACTGATGGCTGATAACACCAGGATGAAGGAGCTGCAGGAAGCACAGAGGAAATTAGATCAAATATTGCAAACTGAAACAATGAAGAGGACAGCCGCAGAAGAGAAGATCCAAGAGAGGATCCATGCCGTCGATCAAAAAATGAATGAGAGAATGACTGGAATTGATGCAAAGTGTGATAAATTGACAACTCTATTGGCTGATATACAGTTACAGTTGAGGAATTTGGGCAAGGATGATCCTAAATCTGCTGGATCTATATTGGGTAAGCCTCCTCATGGTTTCAATTTTATTAAGGGTTCGGGATCTTCGTCAGCTTATACCTCTAAATTCAGATCAGAGGGGTCACAGGGCAGTAATGGAAACTCATTTCATAGGGTTGATTTCCCTAAGTTGATGGATCTAATCCTAGATCTTGGATCATTAAATGTAATACTTACTTCAAACTTACACCTGCTATTAGTGATGATAACATGGTGCAGATGGCTATTCATAACTTTGAAGGGAAGGCACTCCAATGGTTTCAGAACACTGGGTATGAGAGTGTTTTGGATATTAGCTGGGAACAGTTCTTGGAGGTTGTGGCTGCTAGGTTTGATGACATTAGTGAGGGGAAGGTTTTAATGGAGTTTAAAAACCTCAAGCAAACAGGTACTTATTCTCAATATGTGGAAAAATTTGAGGAGCTTAGGTCCTGCCTGATGTTAAGCAATCATATGAAATATTCTGAAGAGTATTTTGTGGCTAATTTTATTAGTGGGTTGGCTGAAGAAATGCAAGGTTTTCTATTGTTATTTAAACCACAAACTCTGCAGGATGCCATTGAGATTGGGCAGAAACAAATGCTTACATTGGATGCCTTAGCCAAGAGGGTGAAACCAGTTCCTAAGGTTTATAATAGTCAATACCAGAATTACAAGAAAACTGAGGTGGTAACTAACCAGAAACCTAATGCATCAAATGTTAGCAAGGTTCCTATTAAACTATTGACAAGTGCAGAGATGGCTGCTAGGAGGGAAAATGGACTTTGCTACAACTGTGATGAAACTTATGTTTTTGGTCACAAGTGTAAGCCTAAGTTTTTTTACTTGGCTATGACTGACGAACAAGAGCTCTCTCAAATGCAACATGATGAAGAGTATGTGGAACTCTTAGCACCAGACAGTGAACAAATGCCAGAATCAGAAATTTCAATGAATGCTATTACTGGTTCCACGGGTGCTAAAACTATGAGGATAATTGGGGAGGTTGGTGGTCAAAGGGTGCAGATATTGGTTGACACTGGAAGCACTCTTAGCTTTATTAAGAAGAGTACAGCCAATCTACTGGGTTGCCACATTGACCAGGACATTCCAATGTTGGTCAAGGTTGCTAATGGGCAGCAATTGGTTAGTACTGAAATGGCAACAAAGTTCTCCTGGAAAGTGCAGGGGCATGAGTTTAATTATTCCCTCAGATTATTGGAACATGAAGGTTATGATATTATATTGGGAAGTGATTGGCTGGAGCATGTCACACCTATATTCTTATACTACAAGGGCATGACATGCACTGTGCATGACAGAGGAAAAAAGGTGAGGATGCATGCTGTCACTAAGACTAATGAATGTCAGCTTATTTCTGGGCCTAGTCTACATGCCACGATACACCAGGAATTGGAGGACATAGAGGAGTTGTACTTGGTTACATCACCTGCAGTGGGATCTGAGTTGAATCTACAGTTACAGCCTTTATTAGATGAATTTGAGGATGTTTTTGCTGAGCCCCAGGGTCTGCCACCTGTGAGAGGGGTAGAGCATCAGATAGTTTTGAAACCAAATAGCATCCCTAAACAACAACATCCTTACAGGACTTCACATAATCATAAAAATGAAATTGAGAGGATTGTGGGGGAGCTGTTGAAAGATGGAATTATTGAACACAGCCGGAGTTCATTTGCTGCACCAGTCATATTAGTCAAGAAGAAGGACAACACATGGAGGATGTGTGTTGATTACAGATATTTAAATTCCCTCACGGTTAAGCATGACTATCCCATTCCTATTATTGATGAGCTGCTGGATGAACTATATGGGGCTCACTATTTCTCTAAATTGGACCTCAGATCAGGGTACTTTCAAATCTTGGTTAATCCCTCGGACAGGTACCTTACTGCCTTCTCCACACATCAGGGACACTATGAGTTCTTAGTTATGCCTTTTGGGCTTTGTAATGCGCCGGCCACATTTCAGTCATTAATGAATATTATTTTCCAAAAGCACCTAAGAAAGAGTGTATTGGTGTTTTTTGATGATATTCTAGTCTACAGTAAGACATGGGATGAACATCTTCTGCATCTCAAAGAAGTGTTGTTAATCCTCAGGGCTAATACCTTATTTGCTAAGAAGAGTAAGTGCAGTTTTGGTAAACAGCGGATTGAGTACTTGGGGCATATTATAACTCCTCAAGGGGTGTCTACTGATCCCGAAAAGGTGGCCAGCATGATAAATTGGCCAGTTCCTAAAACCGTTAAGCAGTTGAGAGGATTTTTGGGCTTGACAGGTTACTATAGGAA
This sequence comes from Salvia miltiorrhiza, assembly GCF_028751815.1. Lineage (NCBI taxonomy): Eukaryota > Viridiplantae > Streptophyta > Magnoliopsida > Lamiales > Lamiaceae > Salvia > Salvia miltiorrhiza. The sequence goes on from NC_080389.1 coordinate 1,339,511, forward strand.
ATTTGGAAGCTATTACTGTTGTCACTCCAGACTGGATACAACAGGTGGTTCTAAGTTATCAGGATGACTGATGTGTGTATTTTAGCTACCTAGTTTAGTGTGCGTTTTGCCGTTGTTTCATGTGATATTACATGTTTTGCTATGTTTTGGCGCAGGAATTTGAAGAAGTAGAGATGGAGCTGCTAATTGGAAGAAAGTGGAGAAAGACGAATTTGCGATGGGATTTGACGTGAAGATGGAAGAAAGTAGAGATTGGACTTTTAATTTAATTGTTATATTTTTATAAGCTCAAAACTCTTAGTTTTATTTTATTTTGAGTATTAATTAGGTAAAAAGGGCCGAAGCCCATGTCTCGGTTTATGCGGTCTTAGAAGGAATTTATTTCCTTAATTTTGTTAAGAGCCGTATATATATAGTTATTAGCTAGGTTTTTTATTCTCTCTCGCTACATACATTAGACCTAGCCGCTAGTTTTAATATAGATAGTTTAGGTTTTGTTTTTTCATGATTCCTACACAATTTAGAACTCAACCGCAATATTTGATTTGATCATTAGGTTTTGATTTTTAGTTTGAAACACATTCACTTTTGAAACACTCAGCCGCAATATTTGATCTAATAGAATAGTTGATTTTTTCTTTATTCCATGCACTCTTTAATTTCCATGCAATTTTCGATTCTTACGTACTAGTTCTTGATTTCATAGCTTTATTTAGTTTAGTTCTTGTTTATTGGCTCATCAAATAGCGGCTGGAATTGGATCAAGAAGGCAACGAATTCTTTGGGTTTGATTCAAGGGTTATTTCAATTCGTGCAATTTATTTTCTTAGTATTGTTCGTTATTTATTTATGTTTATTTTTATTTATTTGATTGTTTTTATTTTAAGCATGAGTAGCTAATTCTTTTAATTCGGCGAGAATAATGAAACTCTAATTTAATGATCTGTGAGACCTAATTGGTTTAAAATTGATTCCTATTGATTCCGATTAATTCCTAGGTTCCAAGATAATTCTGATTTTATTTAAGCCTGATCAACTTAAGTTTAATTGGATTACAGTCAATTAGTTCCTGCCAATCCGTAATTGTTGGAATTGGACTAATTAGTGATACAACTACCATGTTCGTAGGGGGAATTAATTGGTATATTAATTATCACTAGCGTCTCTAGGATAATTGATATAAATTGGGTTCCTTTATCTTAATGCTATTAGAATATTAAATCTAGGTCTGGCGTCTCCAGCTAGGTTATATTTTAATAAGGGAAATAAGCAGGTCTGGCGTCTCCAGCTGTTTATCGACACAGTAAGTAGGAATTGGGGTACGTCCGTTGCGTTTCACGGTATCCTATAACTGGTTGGTTGATAGGGATTGATTAATTATTGCGTCGAGGATCAGAGTTGAATTAGAGTGGATTTATTTGAGCCGAATTACCCTTTTCATATATTTACTTCAAGCGTGTTTTATTTGATTTAATTCTGCGTTTTTAGTTTAATTAATATTTTCTCCAAAGTTAAGGTGTGGTGGCATCACCAAAATTTAATAGATTTAGGGAATTGAATGATTTTATCTGCTCTCTGTGGGATCGACCCTGCTTATCACGATACTAATATATTTTGATAATTCTGCAGGAATTATTTGGTGGTATACGACGTCCACCAATGACCCAACTCTATCCCAGGTTATTACTGCTAAGGCAGTTAATAAGGATGCATATGCAGAATTTGAATTGAGTGCTGAATTACTTAGGTACAAAGGCAAGGTTGTGGTGGGTTCTAGCACAAACCTAAGGTCTATCTTGGTGGGGGAGATGCACAGTACACCCTATGGGGGTCACTCTGGAATTCATGCAACCTATATGAGGTTAAAGGGGTATTTTTACTGGCCAAAGATGAAATCTGATGTAGCTACTTTTGTTCAAGGTTGTGATATGGTGTTTACGGAACCAACACCTAAATCTATAAACGGAAACATAAAATTCTACCTAGTCGAGAAGGCTAGAAAGAGTAAAAGTAGCTGATCGGAGACCTTGCACGAGAGAGAAAACAGCTATTGTATTCGAAAAAATGAGAGAACGTAAAAAATAATACACGAGCTCGGGCCCTATTTATAGATTTACAAGCGGAGGGGTAAAATAGTAAAAACATCTCCGGTGCATGCGTCCTGCGTGGTGGAAGGGTACGCTGGTAATTTCGATAATACGCGGGAGACCTTCCCGCGCGTTTATTGGCTCCTCTGATGGAAATGTCTTCTCTGGCGAGGGCGTCTTCTCTGATGATTTTGACATCTCTGGCGTGAAGGACTCCTCTGATAAACACGTCTTCTCTGGCGAAGGCGTCTTCTCTGATGATTTTGACATCTCTGGCGTGAAGGACTCCTCTGATAAACACGTCTTCTCTGGCGAAGGCGTCTTCTCTGATGATTTTGACATCTCTGATGGAATTGACTTTTCTGATGACGATGACTTCCCTGACGATGATGACTTTTCCGGCGCGGATGATTCCTCTGGAGAAGAGGGCTCCTCTGTCAAGAATGACTTCTTTGGTGCGGATGACTCCTCTGACTAGAGTCATTCCTCTGATGGATGAAATCCTTCTGGTATAAATGGTTCTTCTGACCCATACGGCTCCTCTGATGAGAGTGGTTCCTCTAATTTGTACTCTCTCCCTACTCTGCATATATTGCTCCTCACCAACCACTCCCCCCTCTAGTCTGGTTGAACCGGGTATTCTTCGTGTTCAACCAGTGGTGTGTTATCAGCATCAAAGCTTTGTTATTTTCCTTGGCCCCTGTAAATCATAAAGACATAAGCATTTTGACATTTTGACATTATGAGAGTAAAAAGAGGCCCTGTAAATTGTTCTCTGGCATTTTTGTTACTCCCGCTCCCTGGTCTGGCTAGTTCACTCTGGAGAGGTGCAACTAGTCAGAGGACTCGCCCGCGTGGATGACGTCATCCGCATTAAATGTCTGCCCAGTCTACAGTATTTTCCCCGTACCCCGAGGTTACTTTTTAACCTTTGCGTCCTTTCGCCTTTCCGTAGAAATTCCCATCCGTTGATTTCTTTCGTATGCCACGTGCCGTTCATCCCGCGTGCTGGTGGTTACCCGCGTACAATCTTACTTAGCCGATTCGAACTCCCCTTTTTTCACTATTCTTCTTCTCCAAGTTTTCCGAGCGAATTTTCTGCATTTTCCGGCGATTTCCTCACTGCTCCGGCGTTCTCACGTGACCCTCCCGCTCCAGGTTTTACCGTCCATCTTTTTCTGGCCTAGGTAACTCGCGCATCCTCTTCCCTGCAATTTTGTGTTTATTCATAGCGTAGTGGTATAACTGTTGGTGCTCTGATTGAGCGTGCTAGAAACCCTAGGGTTGGCATCTCCCATCATGGCCTGCACCTCCGCCCCTCAACCCTCTCGCTCGCCCTCTCCTTCTGCCCAAGACCCTTCATCTTCCTCCCCATCACGGCAAGATCCTGAAAATCTTCCTTCCCCCTCTATTTCTGACGAATCTCAAACTGCACCCCCTCCTTCTCCACCTAGGAAAAAAGGGAAAAAGCCCCGCCAACCCCCCAAACGTATTCCTCCATCCCGCCTTAGTGTCGCGGAGGTGGAAAAATTGAAAAGCAAATGTAGGCGTCCTGCAGGTTTGCAGTTCGAGGCCTTCTCTAAGGATTCAACGCCTCCCGAGAGCCTTCACCACCACAAGTTAATAGTTGTTTGGAAAACCCAGATAGAGGCTGGTTTAAGGCTCCCTCCCCCTACCTTGCTGGTTGACGTTTGTAATTACTTTCACATCCCCTTTTTTCAAGTCGCTCCTTCTGCTATCCGAAGATTATATGCCTTCCATGTCTTGTGCCGGGCTAACGGTGTTGGGGACACCGCCAAGCTATTTTGTCAAACCCAGACCCTTCGCATGCAAGGCAATCCCTTGTACAGTTTTGCCTCTCACCCTAAATATCCTACTACTTTTCTTTCCTCCCTGAATTCCTTGGATAAGGGCTTCCTGGAATATTATTGTTATGTGCGCACCCCTTTCGGCAACTGGCGCGATTATGGTGCTTCGGAGCTGGAATGGCATACAAGTCGCACTACTTATAAACCAGCCTCTCCCGAAGTCCCTTCTACCCGTGACCAGAGTATTATAACTCACCTTAATGCTATGAATAAGGCCCAGACTCTAGACTGTAAGTACCTGGCCGAGAACAATTCCTCTCTGGCATATAATGGTCTGTTTCCCCTGTATCCAGCGAGATCAATAGGTAAAAAATATACATTAGAAAACACATTAGCTTTTGTTACCCTGCTTTTAATGATGTGAACTTTTGGTTTGCAGATATGTCTTGGAGATCGAAATGTGGGGACAATTTGCCTGACACCCCTTCTCTTGCTAGCAGCGGAGCACATGGCCCAAGCGGTTCTGCTTCCAGAACAAGTCCCTCGGAGCAGCCTGCTGGTTCCGAACTGATCCCTATTCCCCCTGTAGTTGAAATCCCAGAGGGGAATGTGGAAGCCTCGCACTCCTTTGATGCGGAGGAAGTTGATGTGGGGGCTCTTGTTCACAGAAGTAGGCGCTCCAGTGCTGGTGACGCCACTGGCACCCGTGAAGAAGATATCCAAGTCGTGGATATTATCGATGAGGTTCCTTCACCTGATTCGGCTCCCGATGCCACCCTTGCCGATCTTACGAAGAAGAGGAAGAGAGGTTCCCTGATCTCTGTGGGTGAGAAGGAGAGACAGGAGGGCCTAAAAAAGGCTGGCAAGTCCTCAGAGCCAGCGAGGAGGTCTGCTGGTGGTGTGAAGATTCTCACTCCTGCTGGGGACAAGGGCAAAGGGCCAGCGAAGAAGTCAGCTGGTGGTTCCAAGGTTCTCCCCTCTGCCGGTGGAAAGGGTAAGGGCAAAGCTGTGGTGCCCTCGGCTGCTGAGTCAGAGGATCTTGTTCCTGGGCCCATTTCGAGTTTATCGGGTAAGGCATTAATTAATGCGCTGCTAGCTCGTGTCCACTCGGAGGACCGGGAGAAAGTGGAGAATTTGTCTCGGGCGTCTCTGGCTACTCAGCTATGCCAACTGGCTCTTCAGGTACCCTGCATATTATATCTTTGCCATAAAAAATTCGAGTTACTAACCTCTCTATTGTTCTGTTGGGCCCCCTTCTGTTTGCTTGCAGGCGGAATCACGGTTATGGGGTGCTGTTAAGTGCATCCATGACTATGATATGGCAGAGAAGGAAAGAGAAAAAGAGCAGGCAGAGGTCGCCCAGCGCGATGATGCTGTTGCTGGAGTTGTGGAGCGCTTGAGCAAGGCTGAAGCGGAGATTGTTGAGTTGAAAGCTAAATTAGCTCAGGTGGAGGTGGAGAGAGCTTCCTTGGCCTCCGAATTGTCGAGGGCCACGAAAGAGGGCCATGAATGCCTGGCCAGGTTCAAAGCTGGTTATGAAAGAGACTACGAGGAAGCCAGGCGGGGCTGGAAAAGGATACTTGTGGAAGCTCAGAACCGTGCGTTCGTCCTGGGGGCTCGAGATCAACGCCTGGAGTATTTCTTGTCTCCGCGGGGTCAACATTTCCTGGGGTTGATGCTGGAAGGCACTCTGGAGGCTTTCAAAAAGACTCCGGAATACTTGGAGGATTTTGGACCCCTCTTTGCTTATGTGATAGAGCAAACAGCTTCCAAAGCATTAGAGATGGCTGGGGCCACCCCAGAGCAATTTGCCACTTTGAATTTCAGAGCCCTGATGGATAACCTCCAGGATGAGGAGATAAATAAACGGATGGGGATCCCTGCGCATTCTCCAGCGAAGCCAGAGTGGTGGTACCCAGTACTAGAGAAAGCCATTCCCTATTTTTCTCTTGGGATTGGATCTGACTCGCTGCCGTCTACTCCCGCGTATGCTCCTGTGTTCTGTGCTTCCCTGGCGCGCTTTGTGAACCGGCTGCGGGATCCTTCTGGCGAGAGCTCCCGAACATTTTCCCAATTCGGCCTGGAGCCTCCCCTGCCCTCTGACATAGCGGCTTCTGTCTTCACCGACTCTGCCTCTTCCCCTGCTGCGGTGGAACAGCTGTTCGGCCTATACCAAAATGAGGATCTGTATGTGCAGGAGGCTGCAAAGTTGTTGGATTTGGGAGTTCGTCTTCCTCAAGTGAAGGAAACTGGCCTGTTGCCCGTGTTCACAGAGAAAGCCGTTTCTGGCCATGCTTCTGCCAGTGGTGTTCCTCCCCCAATTTCATCTGTCTCTGCTCCTGTCTCCTCTGCTGCTGCTCAAGCTGCTTCTGTTCCTCCCTCTTGATGTTCCCCCTTTTTCTCCTGACTTTATCAAAAGGAAAATTTTGTAACTCTTTTATTTGTACCAACTGAACACTTACCGCCGGTTTTTGATGTACATCTTTGCTTCCTGGGCATGCTTTTAATGAAATTTCATTCCCATGTCCGCTTCTTTTATCTTTGTTATTTGTGTTGTTTTCGCTGCCTGTTGAGGTGGGACTTATATTTCCGTCTTTCCCCTGTTGATTTGAATTGACTTGTTATGATTGTTGTTGATGTTTCTCTGATCCCCTCCCTTGGAGTTGCTTTAATTTCTGCTATGAGGATTCCATTGACTCTTCTATCGAGAATTTTGATGACCCCTCTGGTGAGGATTGTGATGACTCCTCTGGCGAGGATAGTGATGACTCCTCTGTCGAGGATGGTGATGACTCCTCAGGCGAGGATTGTGATGACTCCTCTGTCGAGGATGGTGATGACTCCTCTGTTGAGGATGGTGATGACTCCTCTGGCGAGGATTTGGTTGACTCTTCTGGGAAGGATTTCACCGCTTCCTCTGACGAGGATTTGATAGATTCCTCTGGAAAGGATTTTACCGCCTCCTCTGACGAGGATTTGGTTGATTCCTCTGGAAAGGATTTCCCCGCCTCCTCTGACGAGGATTTGGTTGATTCCTCTGGAAAGGATTTCACCGCCTCCTCTGACGAGGATTTGGTTGATTTCTTTGCTGGCGATTTCGTGCTTCCCATCCGAGCTGCTTCCCATTCAGGCTTGAGCACTTTGCGCGGAGCATGGAAGACCCGGAGGGTGCAGCCAACTTTCGCGGCTTACGATTAAATAGTAACCCTCTGCGTGGAGCATGGAAGGCCCGGGTGGCACGACCAACTTTCACGGCTTACGATTAAATAGTAACCCTCTGCGTGGAGCATGGAAGGCCCGGGTGGCACGACCAACTTTCACGGCTTACGATTAAATAGTAACCCTTTGCGTGGAGCATGGAAGGCCCGGGTGGCACGACCAACTTTCACGGCTTCCGATTAAATGCTATCTCTGCGCGGAGCATGGAGGGCCCGGGCGGCACAACCAACTTTCGCGGCTTACGATTGACAGGGACACCCTGCACGGAGCTTGGCAGACCCGGGGGGTGCACACCACCTTCCATGGCTTATGGTTAAATGCAACCTCTGCGCGGAGCATGGAGAACCCGGGGGGTGTAACCAACTTTCGCGGCTTATGATTAAGTGCAATCTCTGCGCGGAGCATGGAGGGCCCGGATGGCGCAACCAACTTTCGCGGCTTACGATTGAATAGTAACCCCCTGCACGGAGCATGGAAGACCCGGGGGGTGCGACCAACTTTCGTGGCTTATGGTTAAAGGATCACCCTGCACGGAGTTTGGCAGACCCGGGGGGTGCACGCCTCCTTCCGTGGCTTATGGTTAAGCGATCACCCTGCACGGAGCTTGGCAGACCCGGGGGGTGCACACCACCTTCCATGGCTTACGGTTAAATGCAACCTCTGCGCGGAGCATGGAGGACCCGGGGGGTGTAACCAACTTTCGCGGCTTATGATTAAGTGCAATCTCTGCGCGGAGCATGGAGGGCCCGGGTGGCGCAACCAACTTTCGCGGCTTACGATTGAAGGAACACCCTGCACGGAGCATGGAAAACCCGGGGGGTGTGACCAACTTTCGTGGCTTACGGTTAAAGGATCACCCTGCACGAAGTTTGGCAGACCCGGGGGGTGCATGCCTCCTTCCGTGGCTTATGGTTAAGCGATCACCCTGCACGGAGCTTGGCAGACCCGGGGGGTGCACACCACCTTCCATGGCTTACGGTTAAATGCAACCTCTGCGCGGAGCATGGAGGACCCGGGGGGTGTAACCAACTTTCGCGGCTTATGATTAAGTGCGATCTCTGCGCGGAGCATGGAGGGCCCGGGTGGCGCAACCAACTTTCGCGGCTTACGATTGAAAGAACACCCTGCACGGAGCATGGAAAACCCGGGGGGTGTGACCAACTTTCGTGGCTTACGGTTAAAGCAACCTCTGCGCGGAGCATGGAAAACCCGGGGGGTGCAACCAACTTTCGCGGCTTATGATTAAGTGCTATCTCTGCGCGGAGCATGGAAGGCCCGAATGGCACGACCAACTTTCGCGGCTTACGATTGTCAGGAACCTCTGCGCGGAGCATGGAGGGCCCGGGTGGCACAACCAACTTTCGCGGCTTACGATTGTCAGCAACCTCTGTTCTGGTTGAGCATGACCCCTCTGCTCTGGTGGAGCGTAATTCCTCTGATTTGCCCTAGTCTTGCTGAGAAGCAATTTTTGAATTTAAAAATTGGGACCTACGGGTATACACCCTACTCCCCCCTCTGGTGACATGTGCAATACTCTGTTATGAACATGTTGGCCCAATTATTTCTTACTCCCTTCTCCGGCCCATAAGCTCATGCGGGCCCATTACCCCTTAGCCCATTTCTTAAGCCCGGTATCGCCTCTATATATATCCTCTTCCGATCCTTCAAACCCTGGATCTACTGATGTTTTGCCTCCCTAGATCGGTTGTAAGGCACTCAAGTAAGGGAATTTCCCCTCTAAACACTCACATCCGTGAGGGCTCCGCCTTTTCCCCTGTGCTTCTGGTGTAGATCTCTAACTTTGTGGTTGTAACGAGTGGAGTTCCCTTGCTTGAGTGTTTTATAACCAGGCTCCTCAGATCTAGACGTTGATTTCCCAGATCTGGGCGTTGGGTTTCCGGATCTGAGCATTGGTTCCTCAGATCTGGCCTTTGGTTTGTTCCTCCTCTGTATTCTTTCTTTTTGGCATTTTGACTTGTTGTTTTTCTTGGTATTCTGCAGACACAAAGTGGAGTTGAAGTAGATCTGAGAGGTGAGCGTGACCCAGCCACGAAGAAGAACTTGGAGTGTTGGATCATGGAAGAAGAGACGTCCATCCCTGATGCTTGTTTTCCCTTTGACCTGCTAAGAAGCAGTTTTTGTATTTGTTTCTCCCTTGTCCTGCTAAGAAGCAGTTTGCATTTTGAATTTAAAAATTGAGGATTATGGGTATACACCCTACTCCCCCCTCTGGTGACATGTGCAGTGCTCTGCACGAACATGTTAAGTAGCATATGTAGTGTAAGAAAACAAGAATTGAAATAAACAAACACAACACCAGGGAATTCCCTAGAACCACATATCTGTTTTATTGATATTATGGCCCCGGACCTCGTTAAAACCCCTGTGGGGAAAAAGAGTATCCGGTCTACAAGTGATTACTCCTGCTAAGAAGCAGTTATACATAGAACTTTTTGAGTGTGTTTATATTCCATGGTCTGGGTAGAGCTCTGCCGTCTGAATCCGACAATATGTACGCACCGCCTCCCAAAACCTCTGTGACGATGTATGGCCCTTCCCAATTGGCTTCGAACTTACCCACCGCCTTTAATGCATCAACTCGCTTGAGAACCAAATCTCCCTTCGACAATTTCCTCACTCTGACCCGTTTGTCATATCCCGCTTTGATGATGCCTTTGTACTTGGCCGCTCTGATACGGGCTTCCTCCCTCTGTGCTTCCACCAGGTCCAGCTCTGCTCGGCGGTCTTCTTCAACCCTTGCCAATTCCTGATAAGGCTTGGGCTGAGATTTCTATGGATTTTATTGAGGGTCTACCTAAATCTGGGGGAAAAGATGTCATTATGGTAGTCATCGACCGACTCACTAAATATGGGCATTTTATCGCCCTTTCTCACCCCTATACAACTCAATCTGTGGCGAAATATTTCTTGGATCACATTTATAAATTACATGGGCCTCCTACTGTCATTATTTCGGATAGAGACAGAGTTTTTACTAGTGTATTTTGGAGAGAGCTTTTCAAACTCATGGGTACTAAACTAGCCCAGTCTACTGCTTACCATCCTCAATCAGATGGTCAGACTGAGCGTCTCAATCAGTGTCTTGAGAATTATCTCCGTTGTATGGTCAGTTCTCACCCTAAGCAGTGGTCTAAATGGCTCTCACTCGCTGAATATTGGTACAATACCAATTTTCATACAAGTTTGAAGTGCACCCCGTTTCAAGCCTTGTATGGGTTTCCACCAAATCAATTAGGACTGGGTCCGTATCTACCTACTGATTCTGTTGAGGTTAAGGAGTTAATGGAGGAGCGGCGAAAGTTTATTCAGCTATTGAAGGAGAATTTAATACAAGCTCAGGGTCGTATGAAGTTCTTTGCGGACAAGAAGAGGCAAGATCGGGTTTTTCAAGTCGGCGATAGGGTTTATCTTAAACTTCAACCGTACAAACAGAACTCCCTGAGCCTCCGCAAGAATCTTAAGTTGTCCGCTCGTTACTATGGACCTTACCAGATATTAGAGAAGGTGGGGCCAGTGGCCTATCGCCTGGGTTTACCCGATTCTTCCCGGATTCATCCGGTCTTCCATGTTTCATTATTAAAAAAATGTATTGGGCGGGAGCAAGTGCCTGTTCCAGATCTTCCCATCCTTGATGATGATGATGATTACAAGGTGGAGCCTTTGTTATCATTGGGTGCTCGCACCATCATCCGGAATACTTTGCCGGTTCCTCAGACCTTGGTGCAGTGGGTAAATCAAGACCCACTCTTGGCAACCTGGGAGGATGACGCCTTCCTTCGTCGGAAATTCCCTTCTTTCAATCCTTGCGGACAAGGATCTTCGTCGGCGGGGGGTATTGTCACGGATGTGGGAGTCGTGTATGGGGCGAAGGTGTTTCTGGGAGAAGAAGGGGTGGAGCAGGGGCTGAAGAGAGAATTGGGGCTCGATCGAGATGATGGTGAAGGAAAGAGCTTGACAACTTTGACTGAGTCAAAAAGGTTTAGTGGCTGAAAGTTGAGCTTGGAAGAATAGAGTAGCGTTTCTCTCTAAAACGCTTTATCAACTATTTTATGTTTCAGCAATTCTTATTTTAAGTAATGGGTTGTAACCTTGGGACCACACAATCCCATATATAGTCTCGTATTCCTCAAGTAATGAATTAAGCAGAAAATTATCAAATTCCTCCCTTCTTCATCTTTTTCTCTCTTTCTCCCTTCTCGTTCTATCTTTTGTTCACAATTACCAGGAAATACATTACACAAACATTGATTTACAGTTTGGGCCACTACACTAATCTATACCTATTATTCCCTCATTCCACAAAGATTGTGTGTTTATTACTATTTTCATCCGTCCATAAAGATTGTGTGTTTTCATTTTTTTAGAAATTTATTTTATACTTTAAACCCCATTCACACTCAATAATCAATATTTACAAAATACCCTCTCATTACTTTTACGATTATGTGGGCCCAATACTATACTTTAACACTAAAATCACATCTATCAACTTTTTCATTAAAATTCGTGCCCTCCACTCCATCACACACTCTTTGTGGATGGAGGGAGTATAAAAATGTCATGTTTTGCAAAATTTGATTTGCCTATTTTGTCCATATTTTTAAATCCATTTTAAGGGCAAAATAGGCAAATCAAATTAAAATGGATTTAAAAATACTAATCTATAATTCCTTAATAGTTCCTTATTACCTACACACTTAAAACACTAATCTATAATTCCTTAATTCCCGTGCCAAAACTAAACGTGTCAAGAGTCGTGGGACGGAGAGAGTAATAATTAATTGCTTAAAATATGCACATAATACTAATATAATATTATTATGTAAATTATTATTTAGAATAATTAATTAAACTAATGATAGTTCAATTAATACAATGAGTAGTCCAAAACTTGAATGAATAAATAGGGCAAATTTAATTAAAATCACAGCTCATTTTCTCTTAAAAGTAAATCTGCGAACTAATTAAATAAGGGAGCCCAAGCCCAATACACTCAGCCCAATGAATTAAATAGAAAAGAAAATCCGGCCCAGCCAAATAAAATAAAAACCGGCCCAAATACTGTATGTACGCCAGCCCAATCAAATAAAAATAAAAGGAAACGGCCCAAATAGAAGCCCAACAGCTCAACCCTCAAGCCCCAAATGGAATTGTTTGCGTTTGTAGATGCTTGTTTGGTGATATTTTGCATGCTGAGTGATTCTTCGCTTAGTTGTGAGTGTTTTTGTTGGTGTCAAGGATTTCAAATTCATGCTATACTTATCACCATCTGCTTTTTTAATCCTGAATTCAAGTACCTATTGCCTGATCATGTAAATTCAAGTCATGTTTTCTAAGATATATTGCATCGAAAATTATTAAGTTTGAAATTTGAGATTGTTTATATGGGAGGGTCATCTGCATTAGGAAAATTGAGATCATAGCAGGGGATTCCCACACTAACGTAGTTGGCAAAGATCGGGCCAGGGACGAGCACTACTAAGCTAAGTTTCTCATCTTAATTGGCTTTGTTGATTTTTGTGAATCAATCATATTTCTCCTGCAGTTTTAGTAGTTGATGTTGATTTAAGCACTCAAGTGTCGATTCTAATGTTAATTCACCAAGATATGGGTATGATATGATATTCGTGGGAGAATCGAATAGTAGAGGGCTTACTCGTCTGGAGATGTTGTTCTTAAAACATTTGCATGATTGATAGTTTGATTGTCGGTCTAAGTTTGACATATTAATCTATCCTCACGATGAATATTGTCATTGAATTTTTGGGACCAATATTGCTAGATTTTGCTGCTATTCTGCTATGATTTTGGGACTAATGTTGGGATTGATATTGTTGCTATTTTGTTAAGATTTTGCACTGTCACGGTGAGAAGGCAGCATATGAAAAGAAATTATGATGCTTATAATTTTATTTTATGAAACACTGGTGCTGGTCTAGCTCTTATAAAGCCTTAAGCTAAGTCCTCGCGTCTTCTCACTTTATTGCGTAAATATAATGGTGATTGCGTACTAGATTACATTTGTGGGGTTGTGATTCTCTTAACTGTTTATGAGACATGGGGTTTGCTACTTGCGCTAAAGATATAGATATGGTGTAATGAAACGATGATACTAAACACTAGTTGATACTACTAAACTGCTATGTACTCGCTTTATAAGCTATATGATGGGATTTCTTATGGCCTTTGGTTCTAAAACCAATGAGATACATTGAATATGAATCATGTTTAAACACTTGAATATTGGTTTAATTGGACGGGATAGGGACATAACATGGTGTCAGATGGGATTTCGCTTATATAGCAGTGGTAATTCTGCTCTAAACTGATGAAGCAATGTTGCATGGATGGTGAATTGTTTATTGTGACTTGCATTATTTTGGAAGTACTTTGTGGTTTTCTTGGAATTAAATTGAACTACCCTGACCTCACTAATTCACTTACTGATATCGATTTGTTGAGGAACACATTATCTGCTCTCGTTCTATACTTTGCTCGCACTCTATACTTAGCTAAATTTAATGGTTATTTAACATCCGTATATGGTTCATTCAAGGAGTGGAGACTTTTCCATGGGAGAATATTTTTTAGAGGGTGAAACTTAAAGTTTTGAACTAAAATTTACACTCATGTTATCTAAATTATGGGAAATTGATGTGGCAACGTTGTTTTATGTTTTTTCTATAATCTCAGAGCAGAGCTGGTGTTGGAGCTATGAGCTTGTTGAACTTCCAGGTGTCATACTGGACAAATCTTCAATTCGGCTGTTACGGCACTCCGGCCTGTTGGTTTTATTAAAGTCTTGATACGAAGAGGTTTTCCAGTATTACAAGAAGCACATGAATAGGCTGCACAGGAATAGGCTGTTAGTTTCCAACCCTGACCCAACACCGTTATTCAGCGCAAGAAGAGGCTGTCAGTTTTCCACGCTGACTCAACATCATTATTCAGCGCAGTAAAAGGTCGCCGGGTTCCAGCTTTGCTTGGGAATTCTAAACGAAACGAAGAAATATGATGGTAGTCTTTGTCCCTTGAAGCAATTAATTTTCCAAGGGAGAGGGTACTTCATTTCGCCACTGCGCTGTGGTAGCACGCTGATACAGCGCAGGGAGGGAGAAGGGCAGCTCATTAGCTGCGTTGATACAGCGCAGGGAGGGAGAAGGGCAGCTCATTAGCTGCGCTGCATCAGCGCAGGGAGGGAGAAGGATAGTTCATCAGCTCCCCAAAGCAGCGCAGGGAATGAAAGGGCAGTTCATCGACCGCACTGATGCAGTGCGCTGATGCAGCGCAGGGAGGGAGAAGGATAGTTCATCAGCTCGCTGAAAAGATAAAATAGCAAAGGAAAAGGATGAATTAGTGGAATAACAAGATGAAGAAGATTTATTAAGCTGCGCAGGAATGAAAACAAGAAGAATCACTAAAGCTGCGCTGCATAATTTTCTAAGCTGTGCTGCAGAATCACCAAACTGAGTTGCAAAATCACTAAGCTGCGTTGCGGGATATCTAAGCTAGTCTTCAACACAGAAACTCTAAATTATCTCAGCGCAGAATATAGCTGTCGTGTCCAACACAGAATGTCTAAGTCGTAATGTAACGAAGGTAACCCACTAACTAGTGGTGATCCAGGTACTTCGCAGAACTATAATTTCTCACCACATGATCTTAGATCATTTTATCGAAGCATGAAAGCATGATTAGGATTTGGGAAATGTTATACTTTACCACTTGAGAAAAATCATGATTTATATTATCTGTTGAAGGGATTTGGGAATTTGATATTATGTTTTGGAAGCTGCACACCTTCTGCATATGTGCCTAAGTCTGAAATATGAATTGACTAAGTATACGAAGCTGCACACCTTCTGCAGCTAACATAATTTAGATAACATACTTTGGGACCATAGAGTCATACTAGCCCTGTCACTAGCATCACAAGTAGGAACACCAATCACAAGCATACACATAGCATGTTTTGTTGAATCATGCACATGTTACTAAGAGGGAGTGAGTAGGGTATATGTTGCCATCTGTATTTTTCTTGAAAATTTACAGCACAGCAATAATGGTTGACAACGCTGGAAAACCTGCTTCGGCAGAAAATGAGCTTTAGTGGCAATTCAGCCACACTGCGAAGGGGAAAGCCTTAAGTGGAATCTGGGTCTTCTCAGCGCAGATCTCAGTTATCTCAGCTACCTCATCGTAGCTATCTCAGAGCAGCTATCTCAGCTATCTCAGCTACCTCATCGCAGCTATCTCAGAGCAGCTATCTCAGTTATCTCAGCTACCTCATCGCAGCTATCTTAGAGCAGCTATCTCAGCTACCTCACCGCAGCTATTTCAGAGCAGCTATCTCAGTTATCTCAGCTACCTCATCGCAGCTATCTCAGTGCAGCTATCTCAGCTATCTCAATAGTTTTCAGTGCAGAATGTCTAAGCCGTTGTCAGTTCAGAATGTCTATGCTCCGCGCAGGAATACCGTAAGCCGCGAAAGTTAGACAGGGGTGTACCATCTTAAGGGCCGCTCTGCGGGGGTGTACCATCTTTGTTCCATCTTAAGGGCCGCTCTGCGGGGGTGTATCATCTTTGTTCCATCTTAAGGGCCGCTCTGCGGGGGTGTACCATCTTTGTTCCATCTTAAGAGCCGCTCTGCGGGGGTGTACCATCTTGAGGGCCGCTCTGCGGGGGAGTACCACCATTGTTTCATTAAGGGCCGCTTTGCGGGGGAGTACCACCAATGTTTCGCAAAGTCTTGTCAGCACAGTCAGTGCAGCGCATTCAGCGCGGGGTTGTCAGCGCAGTCAGTGCAGCGCAGTCAGCACGGTCTTCTCAGCGAGACTTCTCAGCACAGGTTATATAAGCCCTTATTATCTTTAATGATGGTCTACGAATCAAAAGGAAAAATTACTATCTTTTTTATCTTAATTCATTTACAGCGCTGAAATACTTTGTCACCATTGTTTTGTAAAGATTGATAATTTTTATCTAATAAGTTACAGGGAATTATATATGCTTAATTGAATCGGGAGAGCAGCACAACGCTGACTCTATATCACACACCACTGGTTGAACACGAAAAAGACACAGTTCAACCAGACTAGGGGGAGTAGCTGATGAGGACTAGAATACTCATCAGCGTTGTGCTTAGCAATACATGAACATCTTACTTGATTACTATTATTGTTATTTTTATTATTATCGAACGAAGCCAACCAGCGCAGGTTTAATTGAAGACCTAAGATAACGAAGGACTTGGCGGCGCAGACAAAGGGACTCGGCAGTGCAGACAAAGGGACTCGGCAGCGCAGACTACGGGACTTGACGGCGCAGACTACCCTAGTTACTCGGCAGCAAAGACTCGCCTGCGCAGCTCAAGGGAGCTACTCAACATGGGCAACGAAGGACAACACAGATGGGTCAAATCAAGACTAAAGTGTATTAAGGCCTGAAAGGGCCTGAGTCCAACAATTAGAGTTCATGGGCCTAAGGCCTTTTAGGGCTCATTCTCACATCTATAAATAGAAGGTTAGCATTAGCATTAGAGGGAGGATTTATTTTCTAAGCAACACTTGTAATATGTAACTCTCTCAAAGTATAGTGAAACCAACGAAGAACCTCCCGTGGACGTAGGTCTTGATGGCCGAACCACGTAAATCCGTGTGTCATTTATTGCTTTCTAGTTTCTAGTTTAGGTGTTGGTGATTCGGTGCTTCACCAAAATGTAAAAAGGTAATATTCATAATATACATCTAAATAAAAATGCAAACAGATCTATGAAAAATGTCGTAAATTATCTAAGTAAGGAGCAATACGAATTTTAAATCTTTTCTTGTTTGATTTTGACGATTAAGGATCTCTGAATGTTGTTCAGTGGCAAATCACCGTCACTTGTAATTTCAATGTATTCATCAAACTTTTTCTTGGCTACTATTCTTTTTTCATCAAACTTCAACTCCATCGTAGATTTTTGTCTTTCTAGACGCTATTATTATTATTTTTTTTGGGTGAATGTTTCTGTTCTTCCTCTTGAGTTGGCTCTTCTTCAATTTTTCATTGGTTGTGTCTTTTGGATTGCATTTGCTACAATATTGAGATTTCCATGTTGATCGAATTAATTAGGATATATAAACATAACTTGTAAATGAAATATTTTATACTTTTTGTCAAATATGGAATAACGAATCAACAATCATATTAACAAATTTATATTAAAATAGACAAATTTTTAAAAACAATCATATTAAAAAGTGAATTTTAAAATCTATGAATTTGTAAAATAAAAAAATGAATTTTAAAATCATATTGCTATCTCAAAAAACAACAAAGACAATTAAAATTATGAAATTCCAATTGCATGCCGAGTGTCTTCAACACAATGCGAATCAATTGCATCTTTTGATTCTTCATGATTTTGTTGTCCTATTAAACATGTAAATATACTATTATCAATGATAAATAACAGCATATAAAATATTTTTTCAAATAAAAAGTTACCTGCGATCAAAACTTGAGTGTAGACAACATTTTTTGTCTTGTATCTGTTGTGTTCGGCTTAATTAGCACTTTAGTAGTAGACATTGAAGTTCCTCATAATAGAGCAACATATAATTATCCATGGGAAAAAATACTGGAGATGGTAAATATGCACCAATATTTGGTATAGTTTGTCCTTGAGCTTTGTTTATTGTCATTGCAAAATGAAGTCTGATAGGAAATTGCTTTCGTCTAAACTGAAAAGGATATGCTTCATTTTCAGCTAGTTAAAGAGCAATGGCAGATCCAGGATTTTCAAATTGGGGATGTGATGAATAATTACATGATTATAAATATAAAAAATATTTAATGATAAAAATAAACATACCCAAATATTATCTAATTTTAAAGTTTATGGTTTGTTTTTAGGTTGGGTTTATATTTTTCTTCAAGATTATATTTTTAATTAGGGGTGCAAAAACTAAATTTAAAATAATTTACATATTAATCTTAATACTACTAAAAAAAATTGGGGGATGCAGCTGCAGCCCCAAGTTCTATGCTGGAACCGCTAGTGTGAAAGAGGAATTCCATGAGTATTACGTATGGAATTATCCTATCACGCATCCCAAAATCTAGGAAAACTTTAATTGTGAAAAGGCAAGGCAATATCTTTACAAGAATTTCTACAATATGAACTGGAAAAACAAAATCAGATAGGAAATTGCTTTCGCCTAAACTGAAAAGGATATTGGTGCATGAACTGGAAAAAAAGGTTTATTTAGGATAATATTTCAATCTTAGAAAGAATTAATTATATAGTTATAGACTTATAGTGATGCGATTTTCCAACAGTTCTTTTTTAGAACAAAACCTCAAACTCAATACACGAGCCACCTTTTCTATAGCCACCTTCTCTATAGCCAACTCTTTTCAAGTCTCCATGCATGGAATTTGAGTAGAGGGTAGTAACCAGAGAAATCAAAAAACTAAAAATAAAGACCCCATAGTCATCTATACAAGTAGAAAACACACGCATACATGTAGCAATAAACCTGAATAGATAAACAATATAATTAAAAAAAATATTGATCGTTTATCATAATGTATTAAACATATTTTTATCTTAAAAGAATATAATACTTACAATTCAAATCACTTTAATTTCGTTTATGTTTCTTTTGCTTTTGTAGATTTCTTATTTGTCTATATACCTCATTAGCTGCAATATATGAATAGAAATATATTAATTAAAAAAATATTTTGATTTGTATTCATGTTGTGTGATATGTGGTGATTATAACATAGATAATTTATATATGTTTTTTTTTAATCTTAATATAAATACTTAGAAGCTTATGCGCTTATGCTACAAAAAATACCTGGAGATGAGCTTGTTTTGCGCAATGTAACATCCATGCTCATAATTAGTACTCCCTCCGTCCAGGAAATGAGTACCCATATTTCCTTTTTGGTCCGTCCATCAAATGAGTACCTATTTCCTTTTTTGGTAAATGTACCTCACACATCTCACTCACAATAAAAGTGGGCCCCTTATTCCACCCACACACACCTAATCAATTTCTTAAAACTCGTGCCACTCCCAAATGGGTACTCATTTCGTGGATGGAGGGAGTTACAACAACAAATATGATTCACATTAAATCACTAAAGGCAACCAAATATGGAAAGTGCAATTATCCAAATGAAAAATAGACAACCATTCCAAACTCAAACTCCTACCAATTCACAGCACAAATACTTTATATTGATCTTAAAACTCTTATGTAGATAAACTCAATAACAATATGAAGAGAATTTTTTATTAATTCTTTTACAAATTCACAATTCTTATGCAAATGTGGTAAACAAATAGACTAATATATCCGGATCTTATATTTTCTTGTTGTCTTTTCTGTGTCGGCCTCCACAATTTGATTGATGAGCGGTTCTGATAATTAACAAAAAATAATTAAATATTCTTTGGAATAAAAGACCATGTGATTTAGAAAAATTATAATATGTACGTGGGCGTTTAATTTACAGATTAATTGATTATATACACAATTGATCATCAATTGTATGTACAAATGTCAAATATGGTGACTTCATCATCTGCATAAATACAATATAAGCAAAGTGTATCGCCCCAAGTTTACTTCCCGGAATGTCCAAAGCTGAGATTTTTATCTCTATTGCTGCAGCAATATGCAATGCTCTTCAAGACATATGCACACCCATTGCACCACGTCTTAGCTTTGCCACCTGATAGTATTCTAGTCCAAATATTTGACACAACCCAAAATATGCTATGAAAGTGTTGCTCCACACGAACTAACTGCAAACCTTGTGTTAAAGTAACACACCACACAGCACAGAGTAAATAATGCAGCGGAAATAGACGAACACCAAACTTTGGAAAAATTTCTTCAAGTTATAAATAACTTGAAGAATGCCTTATGGCGAAATTACTAAACGGAGAATGACACTCACGTTCAATACCTTTACAAAGGACTAGGTATTGAACACCATACACTCTCACAAACAAACTAAACTGGATTCAAGAGCTATACTCCGAAATCCAACAAAACACAGAATGCTATAACTAATGTTATCCCAACACGAGAAACAGCACTCCTAAACAGATCACTCAAAAGCTAGATATCTTCTCTCAAAGTTCGTGATCTGAACTGGGACTTCTCCTTGGTATATATAGGCATCTCAATCTTGCTTCCCAAGGCTTGAAGTCGTGGCTTGGATCATGGATGAAGTGGCCGTTTGATAGTTGTTGGATTTAGTCCACTTCTTCCTTGATTTTAGGAGCTGCCACACGCTCCTTTCTCTCTCTCTTTATCTCCACTTGTTCCTTCCTTTTCTCAACAGAATTTGTTCCTTCTTTTCCTCCTTCATCCTACACGTCTTCCATCATTTCTTGACTCGGTCAAAACACCTAAAAACACACAATGAAGAAAGAGCAAAACACACTTATTCAAGACTAACAAACTCCCCCTTTTTGCCTTTCTTCACAAAACCAACACACATACTTCTCCCCCTTGATGTGATCTCCCCCTGCAAAGATAACAGTTCAAAACACACCAACAAGAACAGCAGCAAACATACTAAACTTTCAAGAAACAGGGTAAAACCGTCAACTAGCAAGAATGCACAAGCAAGTCAAAGACCCAACAATCAAACACAACAAAAGAAACAACTTAAGCATCCAACAAACAAACAAAAAAAGCTAGTAAAAGTTCTAGTGAAAGTTCATCAAATGTTCTGCCTGCTCAAACACATTCATCAAGCAACACCACTCCCCCTGACTTTACTCTCCTGTTCCCTCAGCAGCATCAGCAGCAGCATCTTCTCCCCCTTTTTGGGAAGAAAGGAGGGCAGTTAACTGTCCTTTGGCTTGATTCAGGATTGACGATGACTCCCCCTGAATTCTTCGGGCTTGCAGAAGGCTGTTCTCCAATTCGTCGATATGCTGCAACAGGGCCTGCAATGTTGCCTTCGGGATTGTGATCATGGTAGTGTCCTCAACAGAGGGAGCAGCAACTGGATTCACCCAAGGCAGATCAGCAACTTTGCCCTCGCTAAAGAGCATGCTCGTAAGAGCATACTCATGAATGACCTCCCTCTTGGCAGATGCTTTCACCTGTACACCTTGACTCCGAAGTGCCCTAAAAATCAACGAAGGGAACGACAACCCCGACAATTGAGAAGAAGCGGCAATCTGATCAAAGATAATCTGACCTAGATTAAATGGCAATCCTTCTCCAATGCAATAGAGAAGTATGCCATGCTGTTGTGTAACCACCGTGGAGTTGGTTGACACGATCCAGTTCATGGTCATGATCTTGAACAAGGCAGAATACAGATAGGACAAGGTGGATGATTTCATCGGCTTTAACCATTTCCGCACTTTCCCACCAGTGATGACTGAGGCCACTTTGTCCATGTTCTTTACTGCTGTGGGCTTCACATCAGGCGTGCCAAGAATTCCATTGATGACCGAAGGCGTCAAATTAAAGACCGTGTTCCTGTAAAAAGCTTTCCCGTACTTCCTGGACTTTGGGTTTCCGAAATCGGCTGTCAAGTTGCTATAAACCAGCTGCACCACTGCTTTAACAAACGGCTCTACCTCCGTCACGGACTTGAACAGATGGCGAGATTTGAAGAATTCCACCAGATTGAGCACTTTAAATGAGTCTTGCTCGATGTTCCGCTCACTGTAACACTCCATCTTCTTGACATTTTGCCACGACTTTGCCGCATCAGCAGTGTAGAAGAACGGCTGGTAAGCTTTGTTGGCCTCCATGTCTGAGCCTTCGGGCTCCTCGTCTTCGACATCCATGTCTTCTTCTTCCGACTCTGTGGCCTCTGGTGTTGGGGGCACAGTCGAGGTGGTAGCCTTCCTTTTTCCCTCACGAATGGCTTTTCGCTTGAGCTTTGTTAACACCTCAGTGAGGAGTGTGTCGTCGTCAGAAGTATTTTCTGCTGCTACCTCTGCTTCAGCCTCGTTGAGCAGAGTATCAAGAGATTGCACCGGAGAAGGGGCTGTGGGTTCTGTGGTCTCCTCTGTTGGAGCAGCAGATTCTTCATCAGCAGTGGAGGTTTCTACCGTCGGCCCAGACGTCCGTGCTTGCTTGGCTGGAGGTACGTCGTCTTCTGATTCGTCGAGTAACACCATCTTCGGGGGTCCGGGTTTTGAAACCCTAGGTTGAGTGGGGATTCGATTTGACCTCCGTACCGCCTTGAGCTTGGGCCTAGAGGTTTCGGCCCCCTTCTTCTTGCGTTTATTTGAGGGTTTTTCAGGTTCTCCTTGCTTTGCCGGTTTTTCGACCGGTGAATCGGCAGAGTGCTCGATTGTAGAAATGGGCGCCGGATTTAGCACCGCTTTTGAGACTTCCGGTGTTTGAGACACCGGTGGTGGAGCGTGTCTGCTTGATGTTGCTGGAGTTGTCATCGGAGCAGGCAGGGACGGCAACGGTGGAGCAGCTTGATTTTCCGGCACTGAGATGGTGGCTAGGGCTGCTTGAAATTGGGGATTTGATAAGATCTGTCTAATAAGCTCAATAGTATTTGGGTTAGACATTATAGACAAACAACTAAGTACAAGGCAAAGGAAGCAAAGAGTCTCTCTCGAAAAACACAGTGTAATGATGAAGAATGGTGATGATTTGATTTGCATGCAGAGAATAAATACTAAAGAAATCAAAGCCAAAAACTCAACAAACCAAATCTTTCGAAAATCTTCACCATTAAATTCGAAAATTAGGGTTAGAAGGAGATTAAGATAGAGATATGATCAAATCAAGAACAAGATATGCGTAACAAATTACAGAACATGCGGATAGAGAGAATCCCATGAAAATCGGAACTGAAAACAAACTTCCCATTTTTCCCGAATTATTTTATCTAATATTCTGCCTTCTGTTATAACAACATCCCCTAACACATAACTCAGTTAGACTTTATTTCGCACTTATAAGCACAGCACCAAGTAAAATTCACTCATTTTTATTGACATAGAGAACATCGTCGCAGCGAACGCCGTGCCCCTAGTCTAAATTTGTGAAAGCAATCGAGGATGGCCATTTTGTAAGGTAGCATCGTCGCAGCGAACGCCGTGCCCCCCAAACTACTTTGGCTTTTTCTGTGCTTTATATATATTATACATACAACCTGAGTTAGTGAAGAGGAACGTGCTGAAACAACATAGAGCATCACACAGACAAAAAAACAGTTGCATCTAAGAATATTTCTTTTGAAACTGATGCAACAAACATTTCCTTTTTCATTAGTTTCGAAGGCAAAGGCCAAGAGCCCTTCTTAACATGGTGAATCTCTCAAAATCCAAAGGTTTAGTAAAAATATCCGCAATTTGGTTCTCGGTTGGAACATACTCTAACTTAATTACCTCTTGTTCCACTAAATCGCGAATAAAGTGGTGTCGAATATCGATGTGCTTGGTTCGTGAGTGTTGGACCGGATTCTTTGAAATGTTTATTGCACTGATGTTGTCGCAGTGCATCACCATCACATCCCTCGTCACACCGTAATCTGACAACATTTGTCTCAACCAAAGAAGTTGAGAGCAACAACAACCTGCAGCAACATATTCGGATTCTGCAGTAGAGAGACACACACAATTTTGCTTTCTACTATGCCACGACACCAAGTTATTTCCAAGATAAAAACACCCACCACTTGTACTTTTCCTATCATTAGTATCCCCTGCCCAATCTGAATCACTAAAAGCTACAAGGTTCGTGTTAGAATCTTTGGAGAAAAAATGCCAAGATCAAGTGTGCCAGCCACATACCTTATCACACGTTTTACCGCTTTTAAATGAGACTCTTTAGGATCAGCTTGATACCTGGCACAAACACATACGCTGAACATGATATCAGGTCGTGTTGCGGTGAGATATAGGAGGCTTCCAATCATTGATCTGTAGAGTGTTGGGTCTACTGCCTCCCCAGCATTGTCTTTCGACAGAGTGTCGCTTGATCCCATTGGCGTGCGCATGTGCTTTGCACCTTCTAGATTGAACCTCTTCACCATATCTCGTGCATACTTCCCCTGTGAGATGAAAATTCCTTCCGGTTCTTGCTTGACTTGGATCCCTAAAAAGAATGTTAGTTCACCCACCATGCTCATCTCGAACGTGGTGGTCATGGCCCTTGTAAAATCATCTAACAAATATTGTGAGGTAGCACCGACAATCATATCATCAACATAGATTTGAGTGATCAAAATATCACTTCTTTCTCTTTTAATAAACAATGTCCTATCAGCATAACCTCTCACAAATCCAAACTCAAGTAAGAAGGAAGTTAGATGTCCATACCATGCTCGAGGGGCTTGTTTAAGGCCGTAGAGAGCCTTCTTTAGCCTGTAGACGTGGTGTGGTCTGTGTGGATCTTCAAAACCTTTCGGCTGCTCTACATACACCTCTTCTTTTAGGATGCCGTTGAGGAATGCTCCTTTAACATCCATTTGGTACAGCTTGATGTTGAGATGACACGCAATTGCAAGAAGCAGCCGTATTGATTCGATTCGGGCGACTGGAGCAAAAGTGTCATCGAAGTCAACACCTTCGACTTGGGTGTAACCTTGCGCCACAAGTCTCGCCTTGTTCCTCACTATCGTCCCACACTCGTCTGATTTGTTCTTGAAGATCCACTTTGTGCCGATCACATTCCTGTCAGCAGGTCTAGACACAAGATACCAAACATCACTTCGAACAAACTGGTTAAGTTCATCTTGCATGGCTAGCATCCAGAATTCATCACGTAATGCCTCCTTGACTGTTTTTGGTTCAAATTTCGATACAAAACACAAGAAACCTGGTATAGACGTGCAAAGAGAAGACATGCAAATCATCTTCCGGTAATCAACTGGCAGTTTACCTCTTGTTGTCATGCCATCACTTACATTGCCAATTACTTGGGAGGTTGGGTGATTTTTGTGAATCCTTCTGGAGGGTGCATTATTCACATTTTCTCCTTGATTATTGGGGGTTCCCTCTTCATCGGTATCACACTGTTCTTCTGGTGTCTGTGGTGTGATTTCTTCTGTTGCCTCAGCATCTGCAGTTTCATCCTCTGCTGGCATCACAATGTCCATCACCTGCTCTTCTCTATTATTCTCATCTGCAATACTCCTCACATCATCAAATACCACATTTACAGAACATCATCCAAATGTTCCTTCTCCCAAACATCATCCAGAACTATGAAATATGATTTGCCCTCCAATTGCTTATGAAGCATTTCTTTAAGCTTTTGTAGTAGATACAGCTTGTCCTTGGTTGACTCCTCCAATTCACGCACCTTTTGTTTGTCAGAGCCCGGCAGCTCCAAGATAAGCTGCTTGATGGTCTCTTGTGGTGTAAATTCACTCGACACCACAACCCAACAACGATGATCAAATGGACCAGCAACCACGTCGGGGTGGTTGTATATTTCCCGGGCAAGTGTCGATTTCCCGATCCCACCCATGCCCTCTAGCACTGCAATGGAAAGCCCTTTCTTCTCCTCACACAGAATCGATTCTTTCAGCAGCTTTTTCACATCATCTTCAACGCCCACCAGATGTTCGTCCTTTTGCCAAGGACACAACCGCCGCCGCAATTCAACTTCCGATCTCGATGATGACTCGGCTGCCTCTCCGAGATCCTTGATCCCGTACCTCTCGCGGCTTTTGTCAATGGCATCAAGCCTATCTCGGATCGACTCAATCTCATCTCCAATTTTGTCGAGGTGGTACATACGCTTCGGGAAGGTTGTACATCTTTTGAAGAGCCTCCAATTCTTGGCACTCTCAACGTTGAGAAGGAAGATCTCGATGGTATCTTGGGCATCTTGAGCCAACTCTCTGATCTCCGAGATCCAATTACGCACGCTCTCTTTTTCAAATTGCTTTTTGTTGGCGTCTTTGAGAAAGGATTGCATTCTCTTCAGCTCCTCTCTCAGCAACTCCACCTTCCCCTCGACGCCTCGCAGGAATTTAACCTTCTGGATGAGCTGATCGCCCAGTAGTTCGACCAAAGATGAGATCGCCGCCTCCGCTGCCATATTTGATAGATCTGAGATAGAAACTATCGTTTTGGTTTCTTCAAAAGTATGCAGTATCCATAAGTCAAGGCAGAGGCAACAACTTGCTAATTTTTAAATATATGTTGCTATTCACACTCCACGGCCGCCTTTCTTCTTAATAATCAATTTGGGGTCCTCCATTTAAAAAAAAAAATTAAATTGGGCCCAACCGCCCAAGCCCAAATACAATAGAATAGAGAATCTGAGAGGCTCGCTATTCTCACGGTTAGATTATTGGGGGTACAAAATACACTAAGTCCACGTTTGGTGGGTGTTTTTAGAGGTTGAAAATAGATTTAATTAATTAAATTCATTACTTGTTGTTTGATGTGTAAAAATGTATGTCGGAGATAAGGCACATCTTTATGTGGTGCTGCACTAATTGGCCCCAAGAAAATGTTAAAAATATACGGCACATCTTTATGCACATGGTGCTGCACTAATTGGCCCCAAGAAAATGTTAAAAATATACTCCCTATAAAGTAAAGGGAAAAGTTGTTTGGCCATATCTAATCATAATACAGCAGATAATCACAATTAAGTTTACGTATTTGATTTTTTGTGTTTAAAATAAAAATAGTATTTGATTATTTTATTTTTTACACATTATACCTATTTTTTAAATTTTTTTAGAATTTTTGTATTTTTTTAAAAAAAATTGCAAAATAGTTTTAAAAAAATTACAATGTGTACTTATAATAAAGGGTCAAGGTGCAAATGTACCCCTAAGATAGACACCCTAGAGCATATACCATCATACTCGACATTGGATCAAATAAACTTCTGAAGTCCACAAATTTAAACAATTAAATTCACATGGCAGACAGAACTGTTACCCGTCCGTTAGTTCTATAATTTTTTTTTTATTATTTCTAATGTGGGTCCCACATTTTCAAAAGTCCAATAGCAGAAGGCCATGTGTCCCCTTCCACTCCTCTTCCTCTTCACCCTCTCCAAGCAGACAGCCATCACCCGGGTCGATTCGCCTGGCACCACTGAAATTCAGAGTTGGAGAACTGTACAACAACTGCAAATTGATCGAAGCGCCATATCTGGAAATTCTAATTTAATTACTTAAATTTGTTGGACTTCGAAGACTTATTTGATCCAATATCCAGTATGGAAAATTATAAGATATAGGAATGTCTACTTTAAGGGTACATTTACATCTCAACCTTATAATAAAACGAGAAAACGTATTTTTTATTTTAAACAAAATATTTAACATATGTGTACTAAATATGCCAATAAAGTCACTATATTCTGCATAGGGAACTGAGCTTAATTATTTAAGTCAGTGGCCGACAAATTTAAAGGTGGGATAGTGACATAAAAATAAAAAATATAAAAATTCTTAAACGTGCAACGACAAAAAATAAAAAGGTAAAAATATAAAAATTCAACAAAAGGATCGGAAGGCCCATTCATCGATACCTCAAACTTCCATTAAACAAACTCGAATAAGGGCCCAATCCAAAGTCCAGTATAATTGTAATAAAGGATCAAAAGAAGTTGAAGAGAGAATATGAGAGAGAAACAGACAAAGAATAAAGAGTGAAATTGATGCAACTTCCCAACTTAATTAACCAAAGCACCAAATTCTGATTTATGAACTCAAAATTATAATTTCAAATACACTGACTTTCAATTTTAAGAAAACTTCCAATTATTTTGATATTTCGCATAATTGTTAATAAACTAGAGAGAATAGAGAAGAGAATACGTATTAAGTGTATTTAATATGAGGGCCAAAATGCCTCTATTTATACAAGTAGGAAGCTAGGGTTTTAGGAAGATTTCTTGGTCAACACATATAAGATATACTAGAAGATATATTTACAACAATTTTCGATAAATTATCTCCAAATTAATGTTGAGGTAAGAGCTTGAAATATTTACATAGCTTGAAGGATCGATGTATTAAACAATATAGGTGAATGTCTATGTCATTTAGCTAGCCACGATGATTTAATATGCAGTGATGGATCCAAGATTTTTAAATTGTGGATACGAAAAAATAATCTCATAAATATAAATATAAAAGATACTTTAATGTTAAAAATAGTATATCGTAAAATATTGTTCAAAGATACAAAAGAAAATATTATATATGTAGTTTATTTTTCAACAAGTCTTCATTTCTTCAAAGCGTTTGACAATTTCATCATCGAAAACTTATAGAAGCATATTTTTCTCAATAAAAGTGACCAAACAATCATTTAAAACTTGAATTTTCATTTCTATTGTGCAACTTATTCTTGACATAAGTCTTTTCAAAAATACTCTCTTTACATTTGTAACGGCAACCGAAAAAATCAACACCAACTTAATTAGCAAAAACATCGGTGGATGAGTTATAGTATGTCTTTTTGTCTCAACAAACTTCATCGAAAGAGAACTAATATTATCCAAATTTTAAAATTCATAATCTCTTCTCATATCTTTCATGAATATATCAAATTGATAAATCAATACTTGAAAATTTGAAGGATAAAAAATTGTAAGTTTAACTACTTTTTATTTTTATTAGTTAATCTATATATGCTACTATTCACACTCTATAGCCGCCATTTTTCTTAGGGTGTCTTTATTTTGGTTGTAAAATTTTCATTTGAAAAGAATGGATAAGAAAATGTGAAAAAAATATTATCATTTTCTTATTCTTTTATCATATGTTTATTAGAGATGAAAAGATGAGAAAATGTTGAAAAATATTTTCACACCCCTACCTTAGGATAATATTATCCAACATTGGAAAGAAAATGATTGAAAAGAGGCTGCCTGAGAAAATATTTCATCATATCCGAAGAAAATTTTTCATCATAATAAAAATGTAAAAAAAATATTTTTTCTCTCATTTTTCATCAAAGTAAACGCACGCTTTAATAATCAATTTGGGGTCCTAAATTTAAAGAAATTAAAAAATTAAATTGGACCTAACCGTCCAAGCCCAAATACAATTTAAGAATGAAGAATTAGAGGGACTCGCTATTCTCACATTAGATTATTGGGGATACAAAATACACTAAATAATATATTTAATATAGATTGTATAATATTATTAAAAAAAGAAATTGGGGGATACAACTATACCCCCACCGCCTCATGGTGGATCCGTCATTGTTATAAGTCACTTCAACTAGTCATGATGGTAATTCATCGAAAATTAACAATTGTGTGATAAATCAAAATAATTGAAAATAAATGTATTTGAAGGTTGATCTTTTATTTCATGTGCAAAACTAAAATTTGATAAAAGTATGTGTATTTAACAACAATATTTAATAACATTAATTACCCCAATTTTTTCCCAATTCCTTTTACTAGTATTTTTTTAAATTTCGTTTGCATTGCTAATTTATTTGATGCATATATTTGTATGATTGTGATTTTCGAAAACTGTTAATATTTTAAAAATGGTTTAACGAGTATTGGGTTATAATTTATCAATTATAAACTGTGATTATTAAAGGGGTTATTGTCAAAAAATACATGTAGTTTGTCAATTTTCTGGTTTATAACATGACTTTATAATTTGACCAGAAAATACATCAATTTTCAATTTAATCGCAATTATAACATGACTTTATAGTCTGACAAGAAAATACACCAAGTTTCAATTTATTCTCAATTATAACATGACTTTATTTAGATTATTTTTCATCATAGATGTATTAATATTTATTGTATTTATATTAAATTGTTATGTATAAAATAATGTTAGTTGATTGATTAATTTTTATAAAAATTAAGTTAGATGATTAATTATTTCATAATATATATAATTATATGTGTGTGTGTGTGTGTGTGTGTGTGTGTGTGTGTGTTTTTAAGCCATCAATATAATATCTTGTATATATATATTATTATATATATATATATATATATCTATTTTTGATTTTCCTCTTTTTATTATCTCTTATTCTATCTGTCTTTCTTTCTTTAATTATGACATTATAAATTTAGGACCCTACCCTTAGGTACATACTCTCGACCTCTGTTAAGTCCTCTATCTGTCTTTAATCTCTAGTCTCTGTGCGCTGCCCCGCTTAATATTTATGTATTCCTTCTTTTATACTAAATTAATTACAAGGTCATGTTAATTGAGAATAAATTGAACTTGGTGTATTTTCTGGTCAGACTATAAAGTCAAGTTATAATTGCAATTAAATTGAAAATTGATGTATTTTCTGGCCAAATTATAGGGTCATGTTATAAACCAGAAAATTGACAAAGTATATGTATTTTTCTGGCAATAACCCCATTATAAAACATATTTTATAAAAGGGGCTATAAAAAGATTTCCCTCTATTTTTTCTATCAGTTGTAGACTAAGGAGGGTACTAACTAGGTTGCTCTTTTGAGTACATATCTCGATTTAGAAAGTGCGGTGATTTTCAAATAATTAAAAGTAATGCTGCTTTTCCGATGCTAGCTCTGCAAAGTTTGGATTTTGGAATTGAAGAAAATGTTTACAGTTTGTATATTAATCTCTTGACTTGGGCCTAATTAATTCATGTATACGAATACTTTGCGAGTCCTTATGTGCTTAATTAGATTAATTACCATTGGTTTGTGACTAAACATCACACATTTTCGTTATGGTCACATCCTAGTTTGTGAGGTTTATTAATAGAGCGTTCAAATTTAAAATGGGAGAGTGAGATTAAAATTCATAACCTTCTCCCCCCCACCCAAAATAAAAAATATAAACCTACATCTCATGATCAAGATTAAATGATCTTGAGATTGCTCAAGATTAAATTAGTTCGAAATTGATTTATTATAAAGGGATACCAAGACTTATAAGGCCAGACTAATTATATACGGGGCATTATTCCGAGATTAAGAGTTGTTTGACTGAGCTTATAACCTTTTTAAAATAGTTTATAAGGCCTTCAAATTATTTGACAAAATAAACTTCTAAACAACTTAAGTTGTGTAAAAATAAGTTTCAACAACTTACTCAATATATATATATATATATATATATATATATATATATATCCTAACATATTTTCATAATCTTATACTCCCTTCATCCACAATACGGTTTCCACTTTGCATGTGGACAACACAAGTTTTAAGAAGTGATGAATAATAGTGGATATTGTTGTGAGTGAAGCTTGAGTCTCATTATTGATGTGAGTAGAGTTTGTGGACCCTATCATAAAATGGAAATGATAGTATGGACGGACTAAAACAGTAAAAGTGGAAACGATATCGTGGACGGAGGGAGCATGCAATAATCATTTTACAAAAACTATACAACTATGATTTGTCACCCTACCAAGTCTATCTCTCTTCGACTTTCGCTCTAATAAGGATTTTCTCTATTCAGTTTATAAGTTCAGTTATTCAAACTTTGACAATTTATAAACTCTTGAGAAACTACATATTATAATTCTTCAAACGTTTTATAAAATATTGGGTCTTATAATTAAGCTTAGCCAAACAAGGCATTTTAAAATTAAGTTTTGTCTATAAACTAAATCTTGTCTAATCCATCATACCAAAAACAAACCCCCATATAAAATATATAGTAGGGCATGTTAGTCTTGCCACCAAATGAATTTATCCGAAAGTAGAAACCCATCACATCCAAAAAAGAAATACAAAACCACACTTTATACGATTAATAATTACCTTTTTTTGAAATAAAATATAGCTATTT
This sequence comes from Salvia miltiorrhiza, assembly GCF_028751815.1. Taxonomy (NCBI): domain Eukaryota; kingdom Viridiplantae; phylum Streptophyta; class Magnoliopsida; order Lamiales; family Lamiaceae; genus Salvia; species Salvia miltiorrhiza. The sequence goes on from NC_080389.1 coordinate 1,371,393, forward strand.
CCTTACCTGTTTATGCGAATATATTACATTTCCTTCCCCACAAAACACATACAAAACTTGAAAATCGAAACGAGCAAAAACATGGTTGGAAATAGCACCAATTCTTACAAATCTTAGTAAGCTAAACAAAGAATTCGGACTTCGGGCCGGGCCGCCTTATGATTACGGGCACTGCGGGCTTTTTCCAGGCCCGCCATAGTAAAAATGTGTGCCCCACTCCTTGTTGTAGGCACTCTTGATGTTGTAACAATTCGTGTTCTCGGCCAAGGTTGATATGTCTTGGGCCGAGCTTAGGCTGTTGTCGGAGTCGACGATCTCTAGATTTTCGAAAATAGCTTGCTTTTCCGAACCCGGCTTCTGCGTAATGGCCCGAGCCCATTTGGGTCGACGTGTGTTGGTCGTTGGCCCGGGAATTCACGACCTCGCCGCCCCACTCGACCATCGTGGCCCGGTCCGTTAGATGGGTGAATAGCTCGGTGGGCCAATAGCCCACTAAGGTGCTATCACCAAAGCCCATCCACCAATTTCCCAATTTGGGATCCTATTTTCATGAATGGGTTAGGGTTAGGGTTAGGGTTAGGTCAAAAATATTCAACTTTTTTTCTTTTTGCAATTTAATCCAAAATTTGTGATGAGTGAATCTAACCTTCCAAATGAGAATGGTGATGTCGAATTGATTCCGCCCGGTCGAGGACACCGGTGAGATGGCTGCTCCGATGGCTATCCGGCTATTCGTTTGTATGAATCCAGAACATAGGAGGTTGTAGCATCCCGTTGCTTGATATGAATCGCTCTAAAAAATGATGAGAGAGAAAATAATTAGTATACTTGCTTATAAAAGGCACTAATATATAAAATTCACATGATCTTTAACTATCCGCAACCGTTACTTCAAACTCACATGGACTACGTTGATAAGTAGAAAAAGGTTCTTCAGTACTTTTTGGTTATGTATAATTCCATTAATAGAGTTTATTTATTAATTATTATTAAGAATTGTGTGAGTATATAATTATGTGGAAATATATAAAACTACCCACCTTTCTCAATCTTAATTTACACTATACCCACTTTTCCTAATGCATTCACTCCATACCCATTGCAATAAAAAAATTGAGAAAGGTACATAGAAGGTACATAGCTGGACAGAACTATTTACTTTTTGTAGTTCCAAAGTTGTGTCAGTTGACCAATTTATGATTGCGCAAAATTGATTGAGTGTCGTATAAATTGATTGCGCAAAATTGATTAATTGATTGCGCAAAATTGATTGAGTGTCGTATAAAATAAATGCGCAAAATTTGTTAAATGTGGTCGAAATTGAAGGCGCATAATTGGGACCAACTTTGCGCAAAAAATAATGCGGAAGAATTAATTATTATCAATTATGCGCAAAATTAAACCAACTATGCTATGCGCCCAAATTA